>NW_027210722.1:937500-1185759 GCF_029030835.1 Brachyistius frenatus
TCATCATCAGATAAATCTGGTGACTGGGTGGGCCGACAGCTACCATTATGTTTTTGTAATTCCGAAACGTGCGCGGTTTCAACGCGCTGTGAGCGCCGTGTTGTCATGTTGGAGAAGCCTGTTGCCATGGCGCCACAGTTCAGGTGGTTTTTCAGCGCAGACGCCTACAAACGTCACAGTAGAACTCGGTGTCTGACAACCAGCTAACAAAGAAAACTAACAGCTAACAACCCTCAGAAGGTTCCAGTAGAACTCGGTGTTGACAGTCCGACTCTGGGGGATGAATTCACGGTGCCACCGCTCACAAAAACGCGTGTAACTCAGGAACTGATGATGATCAAGCGCCAACATTTGTACCAGTTCCTCATTGGAGTTATACCTTCCTCCTGCTCACCCTGCTCTGACGCCTCGGTCTCTCCACAGCGACCTCTGACGCCTCTCCCGCGCTCTTCCTCTGCTCCTCCTCAGACTCCGCGGGGGCTCCAGGTTTTTCAGGCACGTCCCGGACAGCCTTCCTGGGAGTGTTCGGCGGTCTGTCCTCGACCGCCTCGGACACCAGTGAGCTGGTGGAGGTGGAAAAAGTGTGGCTGACTTCCACGCTCTTCCTCCCCGGCTGAGCGGCGTCGGCGGCTGCCGTCTGCCGGCTTGCTCTGACGCTCCTCCCCCTGCTGGGTTTCAGCACCACGGCCACTTTGACCGGACCGGCCAACGACCTTTGCTTTTTACCGCCATCACCAGTCTGCACTTCCTCCTTCCTGGGAGCTGCTCTCTTCCCATTGGCCGGAGCGGTTTTATTCTGCTGGGTAAAGATGAAACAGAGTTAGATAGACGACGGCTGTACGATACCTGATGGATGTCTCGGTGACCGTCTCAGTACCTGGCTGGGAGTTTTTAGTGGAGACGTGTTGGACCGGGATCCGACTTTCGCCTTGACAGACTGTAGGTCCAGTTTGGAGGCTCTCTTTGCTTCTAGACTGGCCGGTTTGACGGCGTTGGACACAGCGGTCCTGGCGGTGGACTGACTCGCGCTTGGTTTAGTTTTTTCTGGCTGACTTGCGGGTGGATTGCTGGAGGACTCGGTGGGTTTGGAGACCTCTGGACGCCTCCGAGCTTCATCAGGTGACGGAGATGCGACTCTCTCTGCACCCTGAGGTGGATCGTTCAGAGGAGGTGTGGAAAATGGCAGCTGGGTGCTTTCACTGAGGTCCTCAGAAGCAGCAGGTTCCGCCTGACTGTCCGCAGGTAGATCCAGAGGACAGGTGACCTCTGACCTCTCCTCGGCAGCTCCACTCACAGCCGCAGTCCCGGGTTTCACACTGCTTCTTCGCTCGCCCATGTCAGAGCTCACTGACAGAAACAGAGACTCCTCTTCATCATCATCGTCATCATCAGCAGGGATTTCCGTTACGTCTGAGTCCGGAGAGGAGGAGCCGTGCCGTCCACCGTTACTGCTTCTGCTGCTGAGGTCATCAGTGTTGCCATGGCCACCGCTGCTGGTCGTCAGGGACAGGGCGAGGGTCAGGTTGTCATTCCAGGAGTCACAGCGGTACTCGCCGCCATCGGCGTCCACGTACACTGACACCGAGTTGTCGTTGGACTCTGACAGCTCTGGTGCAGTTTGCAGTTTTCCCGCCGAGACGTCATCCTCGTCAGCTTTACTCTCCCAGTTCGAATCGACGACAGTCACCGCGTCCGTCTTCATCGCAGTCGTCATCAGCGTGACCTCCAGCATGTCGTAGTCCAGCGGGCTGTCGGTGCGGCCTCCGCTCAGGCTGCTCAGACTCCGCAGGGACTCTGGGGACGACTCACAGGAGGACGAAGAGGACGAGGAAGAGGAGACTAGGAAAGCATTCCCGTTGTGGTCTCCTGCAGTGTGCAGAGGGAGCTTCATGGTGGAGCTGCTCGTTGCCCTGACAGGGAAACTCTCAGCGGACTCAGGAACACTCATATCAGGCCGGGGCAAGGGAGGGGAACGTCGCTCTGATCTCTGACGTTCAGTTGGTTTGTTCTCTGCAGCTTTAATCCTCTCTGTACTCGGACACCTGACAGAACCTCCAATCCATTCTCCGCAGGCCTCACGCTCCTACATGTGTTTTTATGATACGTTCACAGAGCTGCAGTCCCTCCTCTCACACACCGGAAACACACAGTAAACATGCTGCAGTCTTTGTATCAATTGCAGAGCTATAATTCAGATGAGCATCTTGACGTGCCGCTCCACATCCGCAGGAGTCTGCAGCTGGAAACATCTCCGAGGCTGCAGGAAGAGAGAGACATTCGGTTAACTAATGCATTACAGCGTCAGTTAGAAACATCATCTTTTAGAGTTACTTGTGCAAAGAGTGAAAAATGTGTCTGCAGTTAAAGGACGCTTCAAAAGAGGCAACTTTCCAGATAAAAAGGAATCTGTCGACACGTAGACCAAACAAGTGCCGATTAACAACTCAATAATATGCTGGCAAACCAAAATTAACAAAGATAAAACCCGATGTGTTGGTGGAGCAGCAGCAGGTGGGGGCGGACAAAATAAAAAGTGAAAGTTTGATCTAAAACTTTGCAGTAGCAGTGAGGTCTATCCCAGGAGGACACAGCTGCTTCGACATGTCCAAGTTCTTCTGCACAGACAGGCTGTGAAAGAAGAAGATGCTCAGCAGCCTGATCCACTGACCTGCAGCCCGGAGGAGTCTGTTTACAGGTGACCTTCTCCGGTGTGGAAACAGAAGCCAACAGATTCACCTGCGTGCATCGAACAGTGAAGTGTGGCGCAGGTTTGGGGCAATGGCCCTTAAAACTGTTTGGGTGCTGCTCAGAGGAAGTGATCTCCTAAGTGATCCAGCAGGCAGCACCATGACGGAGCCATCTGATCCGATTCATCCTGGAGCAGGAGGACTGCTGTTTATTCATTTGGATTTCTACCGTGTTGATTAAAGACAATTAGAATATAATTACTGATCAACTTATTCAGCAGTTGAAAATGTTAATTCTCCTGACTGTTTATTATTTCAGTAGTTATTATTTCCGAGTACACATTGTTCTGCATCAGGTCGGCACACCGACGCTCACAGGGTTGAGCTATGCTGCCCTCTGCAGGCTGAGTTTAGAACTGCAGCCACAGGGATGATGAGGCTCAAACTGTGTCCTTGAGATATGAGACGCAGAAAGTTAAAACACATTTCAACACCTGACACACAAAGTCAAGTCTGTGACTCCTGTCAATCATTTTCAGAGAGCCGAGGTTACACTCTTGTTACATTTTATCCATACTGAGTGCAAAGAGACGAACATGTGTGCATGTGGGTCAGGAACAAAGAGAAAACAGGAGCAGCTAAATAAAGGCGATCAGAACCAGGACAGAGCTCCTTCTCCATTATCTGGTAATGTCACTCGGGCCCAAGGCGACAATCTCAGTGGACTCACTTCCAGGTGGAGAGACAGGAAGGAGGCGCACGGTTAAAGACTTCAACCTGCTCAGGAATCCGTTACCTCACTGAAACAGGATATAACTGCATCTCTCTCTTAATCCAGGTGTATTTTTTCAAACTGAACAAGTTTTTCTCTGCAGCTATCAGGATCTTAAGAGCTCTAAAATCACAGTTTTAAGTAGATGTGTGATGGGAAATGTGATAAAATAACAGAAAACAGCACACAAAGAGCAGGTTGAGTATGAACGGATAGGCTCCCTCGTCCCTGGAGTCTACCTGAGCTCCCGTACATATTTAATGAGCTGAGGTTGGACACCCGAGTCCCACCGTCAGGTCGGGTTTACAGGACTGATTACATTGCTTCATCCGACACGAGAATTTCTCTCCACCGCAGTGAGCTGTATTAAACTGCTCCCTAAGTCGGTGTGCAGGTTTCACAGTGAGCGTGTGCAAACAATAAAACAAAAGAGCCAGATGAGAGTTTAACAGGTGTATTATATAAACATGAACATAAACTCGTGGATAAAATGTTCTGGCTTTGTATTTCATGAGAGAAGGTGAATGGGAGTCTGGATTCCTGTCAGGTGAACTGGTTCGTTTCACCTCAAGACTGTCGAGGAACGTCTCTGGTTGAAGTCGCCTTCATCCTACTTCACATGCATCAGTCACCTCTGAAGAATGAAGACACTTTAATGATCTGACTCCAGCAGAGTCTGAGACACCGACATGTCCTACATACATCCAGGCAGAGCGCGGGGATGCCTCCTCTGACATGAAGCCTCGATAACGTAACTGAAGTGACTCTCTCTGGATTCAAACTCTTGCAGTTCGAACGTCTCATCTCTTCCCGTTAGAATCAGTGTGTGAATCCGAGTGTGTGTGTGGAGGGGAGGAACGAGGGTCTGATCCACGGGTTTTAATGACTGCGAGGCATTAGGACACGCTTGTTGAGCAGGTTAAACCCGGAGGAAGAGGAGCGCACGAGGCTGAAGGGGCACAGCAGCCAGAGGGCTTTCAGAATGGATCAGCAGCTGAATGTAACGGTCGCCCGGTCGTTTGATCCAAAACTGAATATTCTCTCATCACCGGGGTCGAAACTTTTAATGCTCTTTAAGTCATCAACTCACAGGAGAATGTGTTGGTTCTGTAAATAATAAAGTAGACAGAACCATATTTCTAGTTCAGAGCAGTTTGGAGCAAGAAGTGACCATATTTTGACGAGCTGAAGGAGGAGCCAGCGGTGGATCTGACTGATCTGATTGGAAACCTGACGATGCTACATCCCGCCCACCGATAGCTGTAACCTGACTGCACCACAGGCCTGTCAATCAAACAGACACGCCCCCAAAAACACGTCTTTTTGAAGCTTATTTTCTAATTAATGACGGGATTATTTTCCGATGGACCTCCAGTAAACTAATAACAAGGAGTGACTTTAGCTAACAACACCGAGATAACACATGGAAATTCATTGACTTTGTATTTCATGAGAGAAGTTGAATGGGAGTCTATGGAGCCGGAGGCTTTTTGGAGCCAACCTCTACTGGCACTCGCTCGTATTGCAACTTAAGGCCTTATTTTTCAGACCAGGAAGCTACGCCCACTTTTACCGTCAATAGTTTTGATCAAAAATCCAGATATTATTCTGTTGTGGCTTGCACCAAACATTTACGATCCCAAACTCCGGTCTCCTGACTGAGCCTGTAACACATTTAATATTTAATGACCCGACTCAGACACATCTGAATATGAGCCTGTAGTTTGAGACGGCTGCTGCATCCGAGAGGCCGTTTCAGTCGGTGTGTTCCTGGCGGCATTCACACCGTCTGTCTTGTTCTTTTAGAGTGATTTTTTTTTTTCAAAATAAAAGTAAAAACTATGCATCCCAGGAGCTCCAGGTGATCAATTCCCTCTCTGTCCCTCTGCCTCCTGTCATGTAATCAACCCCTGCAGAGGCCATATTACTTATAAGAATGTGAGTCTATGAGGGGGTGCTTGTTTCGTTCAGGGGGACGGCCGTCGGCCCAGCTGGACAACAACAGACCCTGATGTAACCTGTTCTATGCTTTGCTCTTACAGTCATTCACATTCAAACAAACAGGAGATCCACTTAGTAGAACAAAGTCAGCCGACTTCGCTGTCATCTGGACCCAAGGAGGGGTGGAGGAATGGGGGGAAGGGGGCTGGGGGGTCAACTCATAACTTACTGCCGTTACATAACACACACAGAAAGATGATGGAGTGGAAATGAACTGCAGCGCCCAGCCTAGACTACAAAGCGACTAGACTAAAAGTGTTCGTAGCCTCCGGGTCTGAAAAATAAGGCCGATGCAGAAATGCCTTAAACTGCAATACCACCGAGTGCCACTAGAGTTTGGCTCCAAAAAGCCTACGGCTCCATAGACTCCCATCCTTCCTCATATCCTCATCCTCTGACCCTCTGCAAATGCCATACCTCTGCTCTTACCACAATCTTTCCACTCTGTAATCATTTCCCCCAGCTGACCCGGGAAGAGTTTGTTTTTTCAGCCTTCGCCATCACTTTGAGCTCTCCGCCTTCGTCCTGCTCACTCTTATCTAATTGTTATTTCAAAGCCTCATTTAGGAGACTCTCAAAAGACTCGTATCAGACTGACAAAACCCTCAGTAGACGTTTTAATGGTTTAGGAGGACGAACATCAAAGTCAAACACACCTTTTCAGTCAATCATTGGAGCATTTTTCTTGTTATCGTGTCACTCTTTAATGTCCGGCTTCCTCCCCACTTCCTTATGCCTTCTCTCCGACAGTCCCTTTGGTCCTTCACCCTGATCGTTAATGAGTGTGTGTGCACGGTGAGGTAGTAATCCACTTCCGTGCCAGCCGCAGCTGACCACACTGCAAGCTACTTGTGGTGGTCCACAGTAAGCTGCATTGTTCCCAGCTGAGCATTAGGGGATTTAGGACCTGGTGTCAGGCAGCGTGTGGACTGGACAAAAATACAACAATCAATTCTCATCTTTAACTGGGTCATTAGCCTGTTTTTTTGTTTTAGCACTTCCGAGAGGCAGCAAATTACACAATCAATGTGTAACTGCACCGTCTGACCAACACAAGCCGTGTAATACACCCATCAGTCCACTAGAGGATGCCGTGTCAGAGTTTGGCCTCGGCTAGGCGTGCAACGTACACGCATGTTTGACCAGGGTTCGAGAGGAAAGTCACGTGACGAAGTACGAGGGTCGATCAATAAGTTCATGAGGAAGTATTCCAAGTGTCGTCTCTTGATCAACAGCGGCACCTGAGTTCTACACGTTTTTGTGACGGCTGGTACGTGAACATTTGTGATTTCACCGTGGACCTGAAACTGAAGCAGAGAAACGTCAGATTTTGGGGAACAGAAAAAGAAAATCTTCAACACGCCCTATTACAGCCAAGTGTTCCTGAGCCCATGCAGTAATTTCCACAAGAGAATCTGTTTTTAAAGCAGTGGCACCGTAGGGCTCAAAGATCACAGCTATCCAATATTGGTTTTCGGCCTTCTCCCTTGAATGTTCGTCACATTTTTTTAGAACAGACTAAATACAGCAGGGAGGGAAGTACAATGAGTGACAGGTGAAACTAAGCAAGACGGGGCCAACAATCATCATTAGTCTCTGAACCTATTTATCCACCTTCGCACTGACGAGCTCCAATGTGGTTTCACACATGATCCGTCTTCTAGCAGATTAAAAACACCACATGGGTGTTAAAAAGGTAAAAAAATAAATTTTAAAAAGTCAGATTTTCACTTGAAGGCGGCTTTAAATGTTGTTTTTGTCTTAATTTAGCTTCACAGTAAATCATTATTAGATAATCCTGAACTAATGGTTTTATTTCAGGAAGTAGATGTCCTGGGACTCATTAGGGTTTTATCTTTAAACTCTGGTGATTAACGTTACCTAATCAGAACCCCCCCCCCCCCCCAACAGAGAGGACTGCTAGCATTACATGAGCAGTTTCACATTACATCTCCACTAATCTGCAGCTCAGGACTGACAGGGAAGTATCCAATGAATGATTCACTGTATACATCAAGAAGTGAAAAAGAAGAGAATCCACTCATGGATTGATTCTGTTAGCCGATGCTGTGATGCTGCAGCCTCATCTGTCCTTCACAGAGACATACACCAGATCACGTTGCAGCTGATCCATCACATCTCTGCGGGACACGTCCAGCAGTCAAAAGGTCCTCCTGCTTCATCACGCACACAGAGGATGACACACTGGACACGAGAAGAGTAGTTACCATGGTGACAACAGACTGCTGAGTCACTGAGGGAAGAAGTGTGAAGTGCTTGATGGGCAGCCTCTGTCGCTCCTACAGTCACTGCAGAGGTGTGTGTGTGTGTGTGTGTGTGTGTGTGTGTGTGTGTGTGTGTGTGTGTGTGTGTGTGTGTGTGTGTGTGTGTGTGTGTGTGTGTGTGTGTGTGTGTGTGTGTGTGTGTGTGTGTGTGTGTGTGTGTGTGTGTGTGTGTTTCTAGGATGGCGGAGGACTTCATGAAACACCGACATTGAGTTAATAATATTTTCTAATATCTAAATATTCTGACATTTGATGACCAGTTTGGAAGCGGAGCCTGATTAGTGGGACACTTCTATCATGCGTCCATCACAGGGTCACAGATGGGGCGGGGGGGGTGGAGAGGGCGGAGCCTGTCCCAGCTGACCTTTTATTACCAGAATACAAACAACAATCCCACATCAACTGGGAGCTTTGGATTAAATCTGTTGTTTTTTTACTTCTCATGTCGATCAGACCGAGTTCATTCTGAAGCAGAAGTGTAGTTTATCTTTGTGAGAGCAGAGCGGAGAGTTTCCCATCGTTCAAAACACAACAGCAGAACGCTTTATCTGTCCATACATGGTCAGAAAATGTCCACACACTGAGAGCTGTGCAGCGTTTTCACTGCAAGAAACAAGCGACGATGCAGTCGAGGCCTTTAGAAACATGTCGCTGGTTTATGCATCGTGAATAAAAAAAAAACTTGTCCTCCGAACTTTACCGCTCATATCTGGAAAGTTTTAAAGCTGCTGCTGCTGCGAGGCCTCCCGGTGCCACCAGGTTTGTACACAGCCGGCAGGTTATGTCATCCCTCCGGTACTGATCCATCACAGCAATAAGAAAACCTAATTTAAATACACGGCTATAAAACGACAAAGATGAAATAAATTCAGCATTAAACCTGTTTGTTAAATGCATATTTCAGCTCCTCCCCAGCATTAATAACAAAATAAATGCTGTAATCTTTTAATTTTTAGCTCTTTACTGGCCGTCAACTTTTAAACTAACCTCCTCCAAACCCACGCAGCTCAGTGACGCCACACGTCCACTGTATGTAGACTGTGAGGGGGGATCCAGTCACATGTACAAATCATCTAAACAACAAATCATCTGGAACCCATCAGAACCAACAGAGGAGAGACGGCGGGACTGCACGGCTTCAGCCTTCATCACCTCGTCGCTCTACTCGTCAAAACCACAAAATAATCTTCAGAAATACGTCCTGAACTCTCACACACGCAGGAGCGTGCTGATTCAAGGCAGCAGGCAGAAGTTTAAAACAACAGATGAAAATAAATGAAAATAAGAATTAAATCACACAAAAACGATCGTTAGAGTAAACTGACTGGAAACAAGTTGAATGATTGACTTGCTGCAGCCGACATCTCAAAGTGCAAGGACCGTTTACTTTCCAGGAGACCTGTGCCCCAGTATGCACACACACACACACACACACACACACACACACACACACACACACACACACACACACACACACACACACACACACACACAGTTGCTCTAACTTACTCCTGTGGCTCCCTCTCTCAGGCTGCAGAAAAAAAAAAAACATCCAGCAAGAAATTTGTTTGAATTAAATCCTGGAAGCTCCTTCGGCCCATTCACACCTCTTGCTTCGGACTGCACGCGCTCAGTTCTCTGTCCTCCTCACACACACACACACACACACACACACACACAGACACTATCCTCCTCCTCATACAGCCCCGGCTGCACTGCGCTGCACGTTCATACGTACAATATACCATATACCATCGCTGCTGCTGCTGCTTGAGCATACAGGAGAGGAAGACTACGCAGGCTGTGACGGTGGTGGTTGAGGGAGGGTTAGGGGGAGGGTGGGGGGAGACGTGGGAGGGAGGGATACACCTCCCTTTTTGGTTCTGAAACACAAGCATGCTGCTCAGTGCTGCAGTAACAAGAAACTGTGTGTGTGTGTGTGTGTGTGTGTGTGTGTGTGTGTGTGTGTGTGTGTGTGTGTGTGTGTGTGTGTGTGTGTGTGTGTGTGTGTGTGTGTGTGTGTGTGTGTGTGTGTGTGGTGTGGTGTGTGTCAGACTTAATGCAAACTGCTGTTTCTGGCACTGAAATATGTCAAGAGGGAAAATACATTCCTCAACTAACCCACACATGCACACACACACACACACACACACACACACACACACACACACACACACACACACACACACACACACACACACACAGCATGGGAGGGGAGAGTCTGTGTTTGCACAGAGTTTGTATGCATGTCTGTGTCTGCCAGGTAACCTTACTCTGGTCAGCCCCCCCAACCCCCCAAAAAAACAAGTGGGAGGCCCCAGTCGTGACCGGTGCGACCCAGTTGGCTGTTGCTAAGCAGCGCTGGGCCCCCTCCTTGTTATTGGCTGCAGGAGTCTGAGGGGAAACAGAAGAGGAAGAAGAAGAAGAAGAACTGGGCGATGAGAGTAATGGAAAAGAAAACCATGTAACCTGATGGAGAGAAGGGAGGGGAGGGAGGGAGCGGACAGCCAATCAGAGGGCCCGATCAAAGTACGATCAGTGAAAATAAGTCACGTATGACCTGCCAATACTCAGAATAACAACCCAACAATGGATTAACAGAGGCCTCGATCTGCTGCTGGTCCTGTTTTAATGGTAATAATCAATGTGGACATGTTATGTTATACAGGCTGCAGACATACACACTTAAAACTGACTTTCACAAGGACTGAAGAAACAGTGTCAGGAACACACACACACACACACACACACACACACACACACACACACACACACACACACACACACACACACACACACACACACACACCTCTATTAATTCTGTCACTCTTGAACAGAGCAAATTCTCTGGAAAGACAGTTAAGCAAAACAGCTAAATATCTGTTGACCACTGATCTGCAGTCATATAAATAAGAAAAATCCTTCTGAGGCAGCAGATCACAAACACACAAAGAAATCGGGATTCAATACACTGATTACATAATCAGAGTGGGCACTTCCATGCCACCGAGACCCTGCAGCTAAAAGTCCCCTTTCAAGATAACGGAGTCCAACATAACTGATTGAGCATCACCCTGTGTCCCAGTAAAGACTCATGTGGTTCACTGTGCTCTGTCGGAGAGAGGAGCGGTCCGAACACCGACGGTGGTACCAACGCTACATCTGATTTATGCTTCTGAAAGACGTCCGACGGGAATTTATGGAGATTTGAAGTAATGAACTTCCGTCAACATCAGCCGACAGTAAAAGTAATTTTCTGAGGTGTGAAATTTACTTAGCTGTTAAAAAGTGATTTCTTAAATGCTCACCAGCTGGTAGAACCTAATGTGTAATATTAGGGATTCTTTTTTAAATAGTGCTTAATATTGTTGATACTAATTAACTATTTAAAAACTGCTTTGTAATGAAAGGGTTCCTAATTCTGCCAAAATTACTATTTTTATCATCAATTAAACTCTTGGTTATTTTCCTCACTGAATTATAAAGGTATTTGTTGATCAATTTGTCTCTAAAATTGTCTGTAAAAATCTCCTGAAATCCAAAACGATGTCATTTGTGTTCGACATCAGACCGGAAACTTTTTGTCAGGGCCACATTTTATTTTATTTTTTTAAAGGATGTTTTTATTTGCCTTTTTGCATTTCGACAAAAGTAAAAAATATCGAGAAAAAAGTTTAAATTATGTTTTGTGAATAAAATACAAAATCAATGTTTTCTCAATGGAATCAGATGAAGCGGGTTAAGGACCTTTGTTGCGGTGGTTGCTCAGATGCCTTCGGGATCAAAGAACTTGATCACTTGTCTTATTGTCTTGTGATTCTCTTTGTGTTGCTGCAGGCGTGACCATGGACACCCTTACATCTGCCCATTAACAGCAGTTTCAGTCTGCACGAATGAGGCCACTTCCGCCAAGTTCATGTTTCTGCTTCTGAATAGACGACATTTTCAGCTCAATCTCCTCAAAGTCCTGAACCTTATTACTAAACTGAGTTCAAGAGCTGAAAGAGACATATTGTCCTTGTTACTAAACACAAGACACACAACAGTACACACGGCATCTTGTACAATTACATGCACAAAGCAAGTAGTTTGATATATTTCCAAGATTTGAACTTTATTTTCGATATTTCAACTTTTTTCTCGAGCTATATTTGTTTTTATATCCTCCTTCTCTTAATGTAGCTCTAACACATCGTCCCATTAATGTAAAATATCAGTACAAAACCAAACTATTTGAAAACCAGCAGTGAAACTAGTTTATAAATGTATAAAAGACACCTGTCAGGTAAATATATGTCCACTCTGCATGCTGCAGAGACTAAAAAGGTGAATTTGTTCTCAGTCGTCCCTTCAGTCTCCCGGCAGACATCAAACTACAAGATTGCATCCCTCCTCGAGATGTTGGATGCATCTTTAAATAATCTACAGGTTTACAGACTCACTAACTACAATATTACTGTTTATTTTTTTCAACATTTCCGCAGCAACATATTAAACGGAAATTAGTCCACAGTAATTAGTATTTGGATGTAAATCTGATTCATCCGACCCCACTTTGTTATTTTCACATCTGTCTGCAGAGCACATGCCACAGATTAGTGAGGAAAACACCTTCAGCTTATCGCACGCACGCACGCACACACACACACACACACACACACACACACACACACACACACACACACACACACACACACACACACACACACTTGACTGCAAACATGCAGACAGAGACGTCCTGCATGCTTCCACTGACTGTAACTCTGTCACCAGCCCTGAACACTGCATCTGTACGTCGCAATTTTTTCTCCATGTTTACTGAAGTGAAAACAGTTCTGTAGTGCAGCGGGAACCAATTAACACAATAATCTGATTACCCAGTGATCTTTCAAAAAAAAAAAAAGGCTGTGATGCACTCCACAAGTTGAAGCTTACACAGTCGCGTGGGTCGAATCTCTAAGCTGTGGAAGCATGGAGAGGCTCAGAGGACAAACATCCAGCGCAGACACACAGTTCGTCTGCGGATAAGAGGCAAAGGGAATCAGTGAAGTGACAGAGGACGTGTCTGTCAGAGCACAGAGACGTTTAATGGCCAGAGGAGGACATGTTTCTGCATGCGTGTGCTGCTACGACAGACTCCCACCTTCACCTCAGACACTCAGGAATATTACGGCTCAAATGTTTCACTTTAAATTCTCCCACTCAGACATCAACAGACCAGTGACACTACGAGAGATAATGTGCTTTCCTGGAAACTCTGACTGAAATAGATGTTCTAATCAACTTCCAGCCTGTCTGACACAGGAAGTGCGAATGAAAACCAGCGTGGGCTTCCAGCCGTCACAAAGAACAGAGTAATCTCTAGTGCATCTGGAATCCATCCCAAATGCTGATGAGTTTACAAAGCTGTGAACCCAGAAAACCAATATTGGATGGCCGCGATCTTCGGGCCCTCAGGCAGCACTGCATTCAAAACAGATACAATTCTGTAGTGGAAATCAACTCATGGGCTCAGAAACACTTCTGAAAACCATCGTCTGTGAACACAGTTGATCGCTGCATCCACAAATGCAGGTTAAAACTCTACCCTGCAAAGAAGAAACCAGATATAAACATGATCCAGAAACACCACCGGCTTCTCTGGACCCGAGCTCATTTAAAATTATTGACTCTGCATCCTCCAGGCTAAAGACGAGAGGGACCATCCAGCTTGTTATCAGCGCTCAGTTCAAAAGCCAGCATCTGTGATGGGATGAGGATGCATTAGTGCACATGGGTAGCTTGCACATCTGGGAAGGAACCATCAACGCTGAATGATATATAGAGGTTTTGGAGCGGCATATGCTGCCATCCAGACAACGTCTCTTTCAGCTGTTTCACAGCTCAATCAGGAAGTCCTTTCACACCCATTTGTCATGTAATCAGTAGTTTATATCGAGTAAAGGAGCTTTAAAACCAACAACAATCTGTTGGATAACAGTCACATGTGTTGCGAGGTTTGTCGGTTAATTTCGATCATTAACAAAGCTTTGTGTTGCAGAAGGTTTCCCATGAGGCAGAGCAGCTCAGACTATCCTGTCTCCACCTGAGTGACTGTAAACATCCATTGTGGTGAAATTAAACCGTCGCAGAGGTTTGTGGTTGGGTTACAAGAATCAACAGCATCAAAGAGTTCAGTGCCGTTGTGTTAATCTTCACTCTTAGATAATAGCCCTATCAATCAAAACAAGACACAGAGCTAATCCCAATGACAAGTCTGGGCAGAGGACTCACTTTCAGCTCCACAAACATCTAGAGGAGCTCCACAGTGCTTGATTGCACCGTTGAAGAAGGAGCGGCCGGATTAGACATGCAGAAACTTGGCAGACGGCGGTTTCAGCGCTGTTACCGACTGATGAGAATGTTAAATATTTCAAGAGGAGGCTGCAACACATTTTTCTGTGGTGTAACTCAGTGTTAACAGTGAAAGGCTGGATGTGAAATGTGGGAACAGCCAAACAAAACATCAGCTGAGTGGTGGCAAACAGGCCGAGAAACTTGCAGAGATGTGCCAACTGCAGGGAAAACAGCATTCATTATTGTCAGTGTTGTTTTAACTTAAATATCCACGCAGATATCGAGTATGTGAGCAAAGGAAGTTCATTAGAGCAAAGATCCAACATCTGAGAAGGAATATCGACAGCTTTTATGTGTAGATTTATGTAGGACACAGTGACTTCTGACCACCAGAATCTCACCAATTCATCCTTGGGACCAAGTGAACGTTTGTGTGAAATAAAAGGAGATTCCCTCAAGGTGTTCCTGAGATATCGTGTTCACAAGAACGGGACAAACTGATGGAAGGGATGCCGGGTCATTTGACTAAAAATCACAGACTGTATGTAAGAGTGTTCATAGCTTCCAGGTCTGAAAGAAAACAAGGCCGATGCAGAAGTGCCTTAAACTGCAATACCAGCGAGTGCCACTAGAGTTCGGCTCCAAAAAGCCTCCGGCTCTATAGACTCCCATTCAACTTCTCATGAAATACAAAGTCAATAAATATTTTCCACGAGTTATCTCAGTGTTGTTAGCTAAAGTCCCTCCTTCTTATTAGCTTTCTGGCGGTCCACCTGAAAATAATCTCGTCATTAATTAGAAAATAATCTTAAAAAAAGACGTGTTTTTGATTGACAGGCCTGTGGTGCAGTCAGGTTCCAGCTATCGGTGGGCGGGATGTAGTATCGTCATGTTTCCAATCAGATCAGTCAAATCCACCGCTCGCTCATCCCCCGAAACTTCCTGCCCCAAACCGCTCCGAACTAGCAAGATGGCGATGGACAGAATCTAAACTGGAGGCTTCGTAACAGACGTTCACAAACCAACGACTGATGTCACTGCTGGTTGCTGTTTGTGTTTAACCCAGGAGTCACCCGGCTGCACTCCAACTTCTTGTCACTGGAGGCTCTACTTCATGCGAAAGAAACAAGGCGGGTAAAAACCATTTGTCGAACACCTGACCACAGCAGTTGCCTGTATACCTGTGTGTCCACAGCGCCACCTAACAAAAACACACAACATTACACTCTGGATATTTAACCAACATTTGGCTCCTATAGTGAAGCTGTGGTGAGTCAGGTGCTGTGGAAAACACACCCGAGTGTTATAATGTAGGAGAAAAAAAACCTGTACTGTGACTATAAAGATAAGTTTTCATTTAGATCTGTCAGATAAATTGTTACATTTCATCTGGTTTCTGACGTTTTTGGGTTGTTTTTTTCCACATAATATTCCTAATTCAATTAAAAGATCATTGTATTATTTCATTAACTCATTCTTTGTGTGATCATGTGCCTGACGTGCTTCCTCACATACGATCCCGCTGTCACGCCTCGTGTTTCCTCTCATTAACAACGGCAGTTCATTCCAGTGCGAGAACTCGGAGAAGTATTTCACCCTTCCTCTCACTGCATCACTGAGCTGTCCGTGTGACCTGTGACGACCAAACACTGCAGCAGCGATAAGTATTCAAGGCATGAAGCACCTCTGCAGGTGAGGAGGAAACAGTAGGGTGCCCCGCGGTGGACAAACCTGGGCCACCTCCTCAGAGAGAGATAGTTAAAACTACAATCAAACGGAACTACATTATCATGATTGAACACAGAGACAGAGAGAGCAGAGCGGAGGCGGAGCTGACAGAGAAGTAAAGGTGCTTCTTATCACACACAGAAATAGATGCAGCAGCTGAGGAGCCTTTATTTAATCCTGGGCAGCCCTGCAGGATGATACAGAGGACAACCTCTTATGTAACACGGAGTGCTGCTGCAGCACAAATGTCCAGCACAGACACACGCACACACAGCTAAACAGTCCTGCATTGGGCCATTCATAAACACAAACAGTGCACAGAGGAGGAGGATGCACTTGTTAAATGTCTACACATGCGCACACGCTGCTCACTTGTATGCACACGCACACACACGCACAATAACTAATTTCATCTGTGACAGATCTGTAACGGAGTTTTCTGCCTCCACAATGCTGCTGAAAACCTGAAGAGAACATTTACACCCTTCAAAAGACACAAAACAAGGAAAAACTTAAACCTTTTACCCATAAAATACAAACATTGACGTCACCTTTCCTCGAAATATGGTCATTTAATGCAACGTGCAGGAGGAGAAACCAGACTCCGTTCAAAAATGTGTCAATTTAACACTCTGGTCTAATTTAAGTTATTATTTGAGTCAGTAGTAACTGTTTATTATTAAAAGTCATTACAAGCATTCATTACCATACGCAGTCTCATTAAGCATCTGAAAGCAAAGTTGAAATTTTCTTTATTAACGTGGTTCTTTTTAGATGACATTGATGCCGAATTTGTCTTTAGAGTCTCTCAACTCGTAAAGAAGTGCTAAACCGTTTGTAACCATGCCCAAACCTTCCCGATAACCGAGCCAGTGTCACACAGTCACGTTTTTTTAACGGAGTTTCGCGTTGGCTCTAAAGTGCCTCTTTCAGGCTCGTCACCGTCTCGTCGCTGATTTTCTAGGACGTGTTGTGTCATGTTGGTGATGACAGGAGGTAAACGGACACTTACCGTCACCGGGAGCCGTGTGAAGGTTTCTGGTGTTCGACCTGCAGGCCGCAGCCTCCACCTGGACTCACCACCGCAGCCGCCGCCGGAACCACCACATCTCTACGCAGGTTCTTTAAAAATCCATCAAAGTGACGCTGTCAGCTCGACTCACTTATAGAGTATCGATGATGGCCGCAGTACCTAGTGTCCGTCCGGCAGAGTCACGCACGCACACACACACACACACACACTGTCACCTGTGGATAAAGAGAGCCAATGACGGATCCAAATTAGTCATCACACCTCCTCTCAGGTTCAGGGACTATATACGATTCAGCGGAGGAGTACATCATAGTTTACAAGTTCCCAGAGATTCTACTATGGTTTAAATCGATGCAGCATTTGTTGTGCTTTAGTTCTGTTGCATCAAAGCTGCAAATAATTAGGCTTAAGCTTAAAATATGCATAACTTTTCATCTGAAAATTTCATATTTTTTCATCTGAATATTTGCTAGATTTTTTTTTCTGTTAAATCTCCGTAGAAGAGCTAGATAGATAGATAGATAGATAGATAGATAGATAGATAGATAGATAGATAGATAGATAGATAGATAGATAGATAGATAGATAGATAGATAGATAGATAGATAGATAGATAGATAGATAGATAGATAGATAGATAGATAGATAGATAGATAGATAGATAGATAGATAGATAGATAGATAGATAGATAGACAGATAAATAAATAGTTACTTTATTAATCCCCAAGGAGAAGTGTTTTCGCTACAGCAGCATTTATAGATACAGGAAAGCAATAAAATAACAGTAAAAAATATTTAAAAAATATAATATAATATAATGCTATGAGTGGTTTCTGACTGAATTTAATTGGGGATGGTTTTTTTGGGGTTTTTTTTAAGATTCCTTCAGGTATTAAAGGGTTAAACGAGCTAAGGTTGACTGCAGACGAACTCCAGAGGACAGACGAACTCACCTCACCTTCCTTACCTGGCGATGAAGCACGGTTTCCGATCTGACGCTGCCATCTAGCGGCCAAATGAAGAAACGCAGGCGGATGTTCTGTGCAGTTTATCCCAGACTCTGGAGGGTGAGGTCATCGTGAACAACCTTGGACTTTGTGGAAAAGATAAGGAAGTCAAGTCAGCTTCATTAACACAGCACAGTTAAATGCAAAGAAAGGTTGCTGCACCACCTTAAAGATTTTAAAGATTTAAAAGGTTTAAAGCAATAAAACAAAAAGAGATTTAAAAAACAAAACTAAAAACTAAAACACACGAGGATGCATCTGAGCAGTTATACTTACAAAAAAAGAATAGAATTTTAATTAAATTTGGCCTAAATGCTACAGAAAACAAATGCTTTTCATCCAGATTTTAATACTTGAATCTGATCTGGAGCGGCCAAGGGAAGGAAAGCAGAGGAAATAAAGAAAAGGGATCTCTAGATTACTAATCATGACGACATATTTCAGAGTAAATAAAAGTAAATAAAAGCCGGAGAACGTGTCAGTGACACTGCAGCCACTCTGCAAAATCTGATGCCACAGAAATCCAGCACAAAAGATGCTGCAGCCATTTAAATTCTCATTGTACCAGAAGGTCTCTGCAATGTTTAAAAAAAAAAATATGTCGCAGCAGGGAGGAAAGGGTTAACAGTGTCTCAGTGTCCCAATCAATCAATAATGTAACACTCCACCACTGTAAGGTATAATCTCATGTTACAGAATCACAGTGATCTTTACTGTTCAAAACATTAAAAGGAAACAGAATACAAAATAAATCAGTTATTAAAAATAAAGAACAGAAATGTTACATCATTAAAAACATAATTAGATCATCAGTGCTGGTTTAGTGAAGGAACGGAAAGGTGAGTGTGTCTGACGCATCCATTAAGAAAACAGCTGTTGGACAGAAGTTCTGCTTCAAACATCAATGCTTTCACACAAACACTAAATTCAGAATAATTAAAGTGGAGTTTGGTTGGTTCAGGATTTATGCTGACAGTGTAGTCGACTCATCGGGAGGCGTTTAAATCTATCAGAGCCTTCAGCAGGTGAACAAATCAGACCACAGACGTCTGTTGGAGTGACGTAGAGTCTCCCTTCATCCTCTTTCCTACAGACAGACGTGTGTCGAGACACCACAAAATATTTCACAACCACCGGCACTGCGTACACTGGAGTGTGACTTCCACTTGTGCCTCCTCATGACAGGAAACTGAAGGCTGACAGTGCAAATGAAGTTAATTTAGAAGCACACAGATAGTGATGACCAAGGGGGGGGGGGGGGGGGGGGACAAAGCTACAAAACAGGAAACAGTTTTTGCACTCAAGGTTTATCCATTTATATTTAAAGCTTTGATACATAGTGAAGACTACACAGAAGTTAAATATAAATGAATAAATAATCAAATGAATATATTATATTTGCATATATGCATGAGATTCGGGATGATTCAGGATTTGTAGGAAGCTCAAACGTGCGTTCAAAGAGGCAGGAGAGGATGGAGTTTGCGCACGCGCAGTCGCGGGTGCTCTTTGGAGCACACGCGCACGCGCTTGGCACGATCTGTAAAAGAAAACTTAAAGTTGACCAAAATAAAATCGCTGAACACGTTCTTGATTTTTCAAACTAAAGCGCGGGTTTCAAACTGACACAAGCTGACGTCGCCGTAAAAAAACAAAAAAATAAACTAACATTTATTTAACTTCAAATGTATAACTTACAAACAACGTGGTCCGTTTGAGATGGGAAAACCCCCGCTGTTGATGTTTGGGATAATTTTTCCGACGACTATGAGAGTACTGAGTTTTATTCTGAAAGGTTAGACCGGATGTTATGTATGTGGTCATCGTAGTAGCGTAGTGCGCAGAAACGCAGCTGTTATCAGCGTCACTATCTCGGAGGCAGACGAAGAGAGACGGACGGAGCTCGGGTACCGTTACCGACGGCCAGAGGGGACACTGATACCTTTTTTTAGCCCGGTTTGAACGCTCAGAGGCGGGGCGCCGCGGGACGGACACCATGGGACATGTTCCAGGCCAGTGCAGGAGCAGCAGCCGTGGACACTACAGCTCGTCGGTTGGCGTCAATCAGGGAATCTAACCGCTGACAAACACAACACGTCGGGCCACTCGTTCTCCATCTCCACCATTTTGGTTGTCAGTGATGGAGCACATCCGGACGCCCAAGGTAAAAGCGGCCGGCGCATGAGCTCCGGTGTCGGGGTTCTGGTCTGTGCAGTGTCCCCTCTCTGCCGCCGGGCTTCAGCTGCTCGGTGCACCCTTCTGCGTCTGCCTGTCCACTGAAGCACTGTCCTCTGTCTCCGGGACAGCCGGAGGGGGAGACCTCTCTAAAGTCGGGACACCATGCTAGCAGCTCGTGTCCCCGCGGTGAAGCCCAGTTCAGCTCCCATCCTGTGTCCGATAATGGACCCAGCCACTGACGACAACCATAAACACACTTGGCGCGTGTGGCTGTTAGGATGCTCACGAGCTCGCCGTGCAGCACACGTTCAGTTATTTTCATGTAATTAATGTATGAATTGGAAGATATCAGGCCAAGCGTGACTCAGCATGCACCCCATCCTCCTGAGAGAACCCCGCCATGCTGGAGGATGGAGATGAGTTAACAGGGCACATATGCAATTATTAACAATAAATAAATCAGTTGATTGACTGAAAATTAATCTCCAGATATTTTGATAACTGATGTTAAAAAAAATATATTTTTAGATGTGAGGATGTTCCGTTTTTTAATCCTACATTATGATAAATTACATATTTTGGGGTTGTGACTGTTTTTCAGGACAAAACAACACATTTATAACTGGAAATCTGGCTTTGGAAAAACATATCTAACATTTTAAAGACCAAACAGCAGACTGATTTATCGAAAAAAATATATATATATAATCAGCGGATTAATAAATAATAAAAAATAATTGATATTTGTAGTCCCGCATGCATAACAGCAACAAATTCAGATTTTTGGAACCACTTTAATTTACGGTGTGTGTGTGTGTGTGTGTGTGTGTGTGTGTGTGTGTGTGTGTGTGTGTGTGTGTGTGTGTGTGTGTGTGTGTGTGTGTGTGTGTGTGCGCGCCTCTGTCAGGTGGAGAATGTGCGTCTCCTGGACCGGTCTTCAGGCCAGAGAAAGGCCAGTGTCGGGACCCTCTACCTCTCCGCCACACACACCATCTTTGTCGAGAACAACCCAGAGACTCGCAGGGAGACCTGGGTAAGATGTGATGAATAGTTTTGACAATATGGAGGCTGCACTTCTTTTTATCCACCATCACGTCTTCTGAGATCTCTCGACAGGCGGTGGCCTGTCGAGAGATCTCAGAAGATTTCCCCCTCTGAACTCTAATCAGTTAGTGTCCCATGTTTCCTCCAACATGTCTGTGTGCGGCGGAACACGTTTAGAACGGCAGAAACCACAGAAGAAAAAGTTGAAGTCTCCAAGTGCCCACAACAGCCTGTATATCAAAGTGTTCGTAGCTTCCAGGTCTGAAAAATGAGGCCGATGCAGAATTCCCATAAACTGCAATACCACCGAGTGCCACTAGAGGTTGGATCCAAAAAGCCTCCGGCTCCGTAGACTCCCATTCAACTTCTCTCATGAAATACAAAGTCAATACATTTCCACGTGTTATCTCGGTGTTGTTAGTGAAAGTCACTCCTTTTTATTAGTTTTCTGGCGGTCCATATGAAAATAATCCCGTCATTAATTAGAAAATAAGCTTCAAAAAGACGTGTTTGGGGGCGTGTCTGTTTGATTGACAGGCCTGTGGTGCAGTCAGATTACGGTTATCGGTGAGAGGGATGTGGTGACGGACAGAATCTGAACTGGATGCTTCATATCGGCCGTTCACAAACCAACGGGTGACGTAACAAGTGTTGCCGGTATTGTGCAAAAATAAAAGAAAGTGGGCGGGGCTCCAGCTGCTTTACATATTGAAGTATTTCCATGTTTCCCGCCTCTACAAACCTGTCTGTGTTCGCCGCCTCCATTCACCCACTTGCACACATTCACCTTTCTTCCCCAAGGACACTTTAGCATGAACCAGGGATCAAACTGCCAACCTTATAATTAAGTGAACCACCTGCTCTGCTATCTAAGCCACAGCTGTTTTTTTTAAATGAACGATTTGAAACAGTTATTTCCATCCAATATCACTGTTTTAAACTCAGATTTAGTGCTTTTATTCTGAAAACCCAACTATAATTTCTATTCTATCAGTTTCTTGCTGATAAACGGGATCTTTTTGATTATTTAAAACATGTCTTTTAAACCCTGCCGGCTGTCTGTGGGGCTCACAGGGTTAAAGTGTCTGTCTCTCTTCCATCCTCTGCTGACTCATATCCCACCGTAAATCTCACCCTGGATGACCTGTTTACATGCAGCTCTACTATTCCTTCACAGAGAATTAGAATATTTTCTTATTTCTAGATAAAGAAAACAGAAAAAAATAAATAAATAAATAACCTGTTTACCTTTTTGAATGTGCAGCCTCAGGCTCCGTCTGCAGTGAGAGGAGACTCTGATTCAGTGAACACACACTCGAAGGCATGTTGTGACAGAGATATGATCGTTCTGACAGGGACACGCGTCGGATTAACTCCAGAACGATCGAAGTAGATTCACCGAGCGCGACGTTTCAGAGGTGAAGGAAACAGAGATATGAGGAGATTATTTTCATCTTTTATCTTTTCGATTGTTGAAGAAAAAGCTCGTTAAGGAACACAGCAACATCGAAAATCTTCCACGTGACATCATGGCTGTTTAAAGGCAGTCAGACACAAAATAATCACACTGTCACTCCTGCAGCTCCTCCTCTTCTGTGTCATTTCTCAAATTTTGTAATACATATCTATTTATCAGGATTTATTCTCACAATCTGAGCCACAGATCTCCTCTTCAGCATCACTTATACAAACCAGACCTCCCAGTCTGATTCTCACTACAGAGCAGTTCCTCCATAAATCATCCATAACCTGATTTATATCATATTTGATCCCTAAAAACATGTAGAATTATTATTATTATATATATATATATAGCTTTTGACAGTATTTTCTGACTTTTGGAGTGATAAAAACAGATATCGCCTTTGTAAAAACCTTTTGATTTCAATATGACACGAAAGGAAAGAAGAATTTTAAACCCTGGCTTCATCCAATGTGTAGATTTCTGTCCTGGAAATGTATTCAAATTGGCGCATAGCTAATTAGATTCCGTCTCATTTGCATATTTCAAAATACATTTCACAGACCTTGCAAAAAAAAAAAAAAAAGAATTGTTTTGTTATAAGTAAAGAACTGAAGAGGGTTCACGGTGATAAGTGCTGGTGAAAATCTTTGGCACCGGAGTCGTCATGACGACACGGCCACGTGGAGTATCTCTGAATGAAAACCTCCTCGGCCCGTTGAAAACCTTTCAACCTCATCGCTGTGTGAGGCTCTGCCCTCTCCGGTCTCCTGCAGGAGGAGGATGAGGAGTCAGCCCCGCCCCTCTTGACCCGACTGGATCATAAAGGAGGAGTCAGGTTTCCCACGGTGCTGCCTGGATTAACAGGAACAAAGAAGACAGAATTAGCTCGTGTGCAAAAAGAAAGCTCACACAACCCTTTACTTCTTCTTCTTCTTCTTCTTCTTCTTCTTCTTCTTCTTCTTCTTCTTCTTCTTATTCACCACACAGCTTTTACTTCCTGTTAGAAAAGCCCGGAGCTTCCCCATAAACTGATGTCAACATTCCTTCTTGAATATTTTAGATCACAAGACACATCACACGGTCGAAGTTGTTGTTTTTAGAGCTGATTGATACAACTGACCCCTGCAGTTACAGTAAAAAATAAACTAAAAATTAACTTGAGTTAAACTGCAATAACAGAAAAATCCTCGTCACTCTTCATCGGTGTTACCTGATCTGAACTAAATCAGATTTATTTCTCAGATCACATCTTCGGGGCAGACTGTCTGCACTGTTATTTACAAGTGAGAAGATCAGATTCGGTGTCCAGACCAGCGGTGACCTCGCCCGTTGGTTTGTGAACGTTATGACCCATAGACTTCCTGTTTGATTCATTTTAAAATTCTGATGCTAACTTTTAGAGCCTCCAAACACAGCTGCATATCTCTATCCTTTTGGGCTCTTTGATCCACAGCGAGTAACAGGACAGGTGTGTGTGTGTGTGTTCCAGGTGTTGCACAGCATGGTGAGCAGTGTGGAGAGGCCGCCCACCACCCCCACAGGAAGTCAGCTGATCTTGCGCTGTAAGGACTTCCGGGTCTTCCAGATTCTCGTCCCTCAGGAGAGAGACTGTATGGACGTCCACACCTCATTGGTCAGGTTGTCACGACCAGGTGTGTTGTTGTTGTTGTTGTTGTGTGTGTGTGTGTGTGTGTGTGTGTGTGTGTGTGTGTGTGTGTGTGTGTGTGTGTGTGTGTGTGTGTGTGTGTGTGTGTGTGTGTGTGTGTGTGTGTGTGTGTGTGTGAATGTGTGCTGGATGTCAGCAGCAGGTGTTACAGTCAGGTATTGTAAATAATACTTTTTCCTGTTCCTCCTCCTTCTTCTCCTTGTTTACCTTCTTTTCGTCCTCTTCCTCCTCCTCCTCCTCCTCCTCCTCCTCCTCCTCAGAGAAGTACAGCGAGCTGTACTGCCTGTCCTTTAATCCCAATGTGAACAAAGAGGAGCGAGAGGAGTCGTGGAACTTCATTGACCTGCTGGCCGACTACAAGAGGATGGGAGTCCCCAACAACCTGTGGGTGTCTACGGCTGCCAACAGCGAATACAGGGTCGGTTTTTTTTTCGGGATGTGTTGTTGTGTTTTTGTTACCAGCTCCCTGATGAAGAGTAATCTGTGCTGACTTCTTGTGATAATAGTCCTTCTGCTGCACATCCCAGAAATATTTGCCTTGTAATGCGTTTTTCTTTCTGTGTTGAACTTAGAGAACCATCACGAGGCTCAAAGTGATAAAAAAAAAAAAAAAAGTGTCTAAAAGTGACGTAGTTTTACAGATCAGACAGTCTGTGACTGTAATATAAAACACAAAGGCTCCATCTACTGTCACAATAAGAGATTTAAATGCTTTTTAAATCATCTTCATTCAACACTAAAACAAAGTTCAGTAATTCAACACATTCCTCATTCCCATGATAAGAACACATTTCCCACAAACCCCGTCACTTCCTGTTGTTGCGGTTAGCTAGCAGCAGTTTGTTTTGATGGTGAGAGGAGAGGGGGCGGAGCCTCGCTGGTTGGAAATGAACTCTTAGTTTTGGTAATAAAGTCTGTTTTATTTTGAAAGGCGACTTTATGATGTAATACTTTACACAGTGATTCTGTTCAAAATGTTTTTTTAATGTAAAAATAAGAGTAAGAGGACATATAATCACGTTTGTTTGTTTGTGTGTGTATGTCCTCCTGCAGGTGTGTGACACTTACCCCGCAGATCTGTTTGTCCCAAAGTCGGCCACTCCTCCAATCATCGTGGGCAGCTCCAGGTTCAGGAGCCGAGGACGGTTTCCTGCCCTGTCCTACTTCCACCAGGACACGCTGGTACATGTCCTACACACACACACACACACACACACACACACACACACACACACACACACACACACACACACACAGGCCGACAATGGTACCGATGTGTTTTGTCACCCTGCAGGCAGCGGTGTGTCGGTGCAGTCAGCCGCTGTCGGGCTTCAGCGGCCGCTGTCAGGAGGATGAGATGATGCTGCAGGCGCTGATGAAGTCCAACCCGGGGAGCGACTACATCTACGTGGTGGACACCAGGCCTAAGGTAACACACACACACACAGACCTATATCGAGGTAGAGCCACAGTGAAGAATACTGATATACAACAAGCTGCTCTGTGTGTGTGTGTGTGTGTGTGTGTGTGTGTGTGTGTGTGTGTGTGTGTGTGTGTGTGTGTGTGTGTGTGTGTGTGTGTGTGTGTGTGTGTGTGTCTCTAGCTGAACGCCATGGCCAACCGAGCAGCAGGTAAAGGCTACGAGAACGAGGACCACTACACCAACATAAAGCTGCAGTTCATTGGCATCGAAAATATCCATGTGATGAGGAGCAGCCAGCAGAAAATCATTGACGGTGAGTTTAACAAAGTGTGTGTGTGTGTGTGTGTGTGTGTGCGTGTGCGTGTGCGTGTAGCAAATTACAGTAAGACGCAGTGTGAGACGAATCATGCAACCAGCTGAGTGACGATGAGAAAATATTGACACTACGCTGCTATCAGTAAACACACTGACTTCCTCTGACTGTGTCTTTTCCTATTTTCCTCTGTGTGTGTGTGTGTGTGTGTGTGTGTGTGTGTGTGTGTGTGTGTGTGTGTGTGTGTGTGTGTGTGTGTGTGTGTGTGTGTGTGTGTGTGTGTGTGTGTAATCCTCCTCTCTCTCTTCCCCACAGTGGGCGAGATGCGAACTCCATCCATGACCGACTTCCTGTGGGGGCTCGAGAACTCTGGTTGGCTCAAACACATTAAAGCTGTACTGGATGCTGGAGTCTTCATAGCCAGGGTGTGTACTGTACACACACACACACACACACACACACACACACACACACACACACACACACACACACACGGGTTGACCATAATTTCAGAGTGTGTCCCTGTTTTGAACGCAGCACAGTGATGCACACGAAGCAGCAACCTTCATGAGGAAGTTCAACACGTTTTTGTGTCCACTGGTACGACAACACCGTTGGACCTGAAAATGGAGCAGAGAAACATCAGATTTTGGGTAAACATTTTTAGGAACTGAAATTCTTCACCGTGCCCGCTTACAGCCGAGTGTTCCTGAGCCCATGCAGTAATTTCCTCTTCAGAATTATGGCCGTTTTTAACTTGAAGTACCCATGAAGTAATTTTCCACCAAAAAAAACAATATTGGATGTCTATGATGTTCAGGCCCTCAGGCGGCACTGCTTTTACAAATAGCCATGATTCTGTGGTGGAAATCACTGCAAGGGCTCAGGCACACTTTGGCTGTAAGCGGGCGTCTTGAAGATTTTTTTGTTCCACAAAATCAGGTCCACTGTGAAATCACAAATGTTCTCGTACCAGTGGACACAAAAACGTGTTGAACTCAGGTGCTGATGTTGATCAAGAGACAACTCTTGGAATACTTCCTCATGAAGGTTGTTGCTTCCTCCGGCTGCGTGTGCATCACTGTGCTGCGTTCAGGGACACCCTCTGAACTTATTGATCCACCCTCGTATGCCTTGAATTAGTTTACTGAAACAGTTTATTACAACATGGATTATCTAATTAACTGCCTCCCTCCTCCTCTTCCTCCAGGCGGTGGCTGATGAAGGTGTCAGCGTGTTGGTTCACTGCTCAGACGGCTGGGACAGGACGGCTCAGGCCTGCTCTGTAGCCAGTGTACTGCTGGACCCGTACTACAGGACCATGAAAGGACTCATGGTAACAGGCACACAGTGTGGACACACTTCTTATTCTTCCTCTCTAGACAGTTCTTAGATCCTTACCTCCTCTTCCTCCTCCTCTCGTCCAGGTGCTGATAGAGAGAGACTGGGTTTCCTTCGGGCACAAGTTCTCCCACAGGTCAGTGCAGACAAATCATTTTTATTTCTCAGACAGGAGCACCTGCTGCTCTACACATCTTCTGACAACAACTCTAAATCTCTAACACTCCAACAGATGTTTCAGCTTTTGGATAAAAAATAAATATTGAGTGTTTCTTGGTTAGTTTGGTCGCTGTATTAATGATGCTGCAAAAACCAACAAGAAAACCGGGTTGTGGTGAGTTCATATGAGGAGACGTGTTCAGAGCAGAGAAACACAGATGCTTAAAAGACAGAGAAGAATTAGTACAAGGTCAGTGTATTTGGGTCAGTACAAAAATCCCTTCCTATGTTTTTCCATAATTGAGAGCTCCTTAAATGCTCCTTAAATTAGATTACATTTGATTAGATTTATCTCCAACATGTAATCAGTGAAATGAAAGTATAGTCTCTGGTTGTCTGATACTGTTGGACTCCACTGTAACATCGTTATTTATTCATTTTTCAAAGAAGATTCTCTGGTCATCGTCAATCAAAGTGTTATCAAAGTGTTATCCAAAGGAAACTGGACTGAAGTTGTTTCAGCTCTCATCTGAAAGGCTATTTTGGTAAAAGTGTTCATAGCTTCTGGCTCTGAAAAATGAGGCCGATGCAGAAGTGCCTTAGAGTGTAATACCACCGAGTGCCACTAGAGGTCGGCTCCAAAAAGCCTCCGGCGCCAAAGACTCCCGTTCAACTTCTCTCTTGAAATTATCAGCCAATAAATGTTTTTTTTTTTACCGAGTTATCTCGGTGTTGTTATACAATACAAAGTCACAGAGGGAAAAGATTAGGTCGTTGGAAAGATCAACATTTTCCTCAGACGTAAGCTATTATATAAGTTATGAACTTAATGAACTAGTTAAGACTAAAATTACAAGTTATTAGCTGAACATCCAACCAAACATGAACTTCCACGACCTCTGACATTTCTGTAAATGTCAGCAAACACGTCACAACTCGAGAACTCGAGGCTTATTGAAAATGTAGAGTTCGGACATTGTGAATACCACAAGAGGGCGCCGTTCACATGGACTCTTCTCTGTACACGGTAAAAACGTAGCATCAGTCGTTGCCGATCATTTTCCAGTGTCAGGCCCGAATATGAACATCGGGAACGACAAACAGGCCTTGTAGTGTGACATCATTAAAGAACAGTGATGCGGCGTCTGGGACCAAAAGTCCAGCATGTCAGATTGACAGCTTCTTGACCCGACGACACAGGAAGCCAACGTGAACCATGATTGGTCCGGGTCGTACCCCAAAAAAGACACAGCGAGAATTCATGTCACTTTGATCTGATTTGAGGAGTTTGTGCCAGGACGGGCAGTAAAGATCGAGCTCTGTCCATGCAGGTACGCTCACCTGGACGGGGATCCTAAAGAGGTGTCGCCCGTCATCGATCAGTTCCTGGAGTGTGTGTGGCAGCTGTCCGAGCAGTTCCCGTGTGCCTTCGAGTTCAACGAGCGCTTCCTCATCGCCGTACACACCCACGTCTACTCCTGTCAGTACGGGACCTTCCTGGGAAACTGTCAGAAGGAGCGCAGGGACATGAGGTGGACACACACACACACACACACCTGAATACACTCCTGGACACACACATACACTTGAATACACACCTAAACACGTACACACCTGGACACACGCCTTGAAACACATTCACCTGAATAAACACATCTGAACACACACACACACACACCTGGACAGAATTTTGATCCACTCCCGTTTGCCCTGTTCAAGGGTCCAGGTTCTGTTAGAACTCAGAAGATCCAGAACAGTGTGATTCTCAATCGGTCTGTTTGCTGTGTTGGTCGCAGGCTCCGTGAGCGGAGCCACTCGGTTTGGCCTCAGCTGTGGAAGGACCGAGCCGAGTACGCCAACCCTCTGTACAAGGCCGAGCTGAGCCAGACCCAGGGAGTCCTGAGACCCAACACCACCCCCTACTGCTTCAAGTGAGTCACTGCAGCAAACACGCACTCTTGTACTCCATCCACAGACCATATAAAAGTGTCTGTAGCTTCTGAAAAATGCGGTCAATGCAGAAGTGCCTGAAGCTGCAATACCACCGAGTGCCAGTAGAGGTTGGCTCCAAAAAGCCTCCGGCTCTATAGACTCCCATTCAACTTCTCTCATGAAATACAAAGTCAATAAATTTCCACGTGTTATCTCGGTGTTGTTAGTTAAAGTCACTCCTTCTTATTAGTTTTCTGGCGGTTCATCTAAAAATAATTCTGTCATTAATTAGAAAATAAGCTTCAAAAAGATGTCTGTTTGATTGACAGGCCTGTGTTGCAGTCAGGTTACAACTATCGGTGGGCAGGACGTAGTATCGTCAGGTTTCCAATCAGATCAGTCAGATCCACCGCTCACTCCTCCCCCAGCTCGTCCAAATATGGTCACTTCCTGCTCCAAACCGCTCCGAACTAGCAAGATGGTGACGGACAGAATCTGAACTGGAGGCTTCATAACGTTCACAAACCAACGGGCGACATCACTGCTGGTTTCCACTGGGTGCCGACTTAATTATTCAAGTCAAGATCAATCTGAATCTGAAAATCGATCATTTTAAGCCCCACCCTCTTTGAAATGTTTCCTTTCAGTCAGACAAATATGTAAAATGCTTAATGTCCAGAAAACCTTAAAAAATATTTCAAACCTTGATATCCTCCAGAATGTGGAAAGGTCTCTACAACCACGTGGAGAAGTCGACGCCCCCTCGCCAGTCACCTGCCGACTTCCTGTCTGCCGTGAGGGAGGAGTCCCAGCAGCTGGAGGAGGAGCTGACCAATCACCAGGAGGTAGCGCCAGGAGGAACCGCCCACCACCACCACCCGGGCTCCAGACAAGGCATACAACACACAGAGACACCGCCTGATCCAACACACCACGACCTCCAACCTCAGCATCCATCGCTGTTTCAACATCACAAAAACCTCTTTGGCCAAATACAACTCTGAAATCTCTTTTTTTAAATTTGAGATCAGATCCAGACATAGATGTTAAATATTATTTAGCTTTTTAAGATTACTATCTGCAGCATGTCAACATGAACAGACCAGAACACAAAATCCATTTAAAAGGGGCAAGCTGAATCAACCCTTACATCCCCCACTTCTTAGTCAAAGTCTATCAATCAATAACTCACCAAACAAACAATATTTAACTTTTTTAGCGGAAAAAAACATTTCAGAGCTGCAACAATTATTTGCAATTTGCTAATCTGTTTTTTTACTTACAGAAAATGTGCAATTAGTCTGATAATGTATTAATAGTCCTTTTTAATTGAAAACTTTTAAACTTCTGTGTTTGCAGCTTCTCTAATGAGAATATTTTCTGGTTCCTTTCGTCCTCCATGATCATAAAGTGATTTATTTAGGACAAAAAAAACGCTGCTCAACAGTTTTCACCATTTTCTGACCAAACAGACGATCAATCCATCGATAAAATAAACAGCAGATTAATCGACAATGAAATTGTCAGCTGCAGCCATGTTTCAGACACAAATGATTGATTTCCTCTTTAAATAAAAAAAAACAAATAGTCCCTCAGTCGCTGCTAATGTGGCTGGTATTACCACAAATGAGAATTTATTGAACTCCGCATGATAAAATAATAATCCAGAGATGATGATGTGATGTAATCCCAGTGAGAAGTGAAATTAAACTCTGACTCACGGGAGTTAAACCGCGCGGCTCATTAAAGTGTGCGTCTCTTGCAGAGGATTGCGGCCCTGAGCGGTCGGCCAATCACGTGGGAGAAGATCCAGGTCCCGAGGAGGAGCACTAGCCGCCTGCAGCCGAGACACAGCGGGCCGGACCCGCCCACCACTTACACCGACCCAATCACCAGCCCCGCACCGGACGACGGTCACGCGCTCTCCTCCCAACCGGCCAATCAGAAGGCTCCGCCCACGGACCCCGCTCTCACCCTGCCGTTAGGGCCGCACACCCAGCTCAAGAGTCACGACCCCGACGACCTCTCCACCTGCAGCGACCTGGAGTCGGGCGTGGCCGACCTCAGCAGCCGCTCGTCCAGCGGCGGAGACGACGGCAAGGACCCGGACATCGAATGAGGCCGACTGGAAGAATAAAAGGGAACCCCGCCATCCTTGTAGTTTTTATTCTGACATGAGGAGCAGACCGGACAGCTAACCTGAAGGACCGGTGGATTTTAACTTTTCTTTATGACTCAACGACTCTTAATTTGTCTTCGTCCTAAAGGGAATCACGGTGGACGAGGGACAGACCTCAACGGCTTTTATCTTTTTGAAATAATGTTGTTGTTTTTTATGTAAAGTTTTTTTGTTGCACAGGACCAAACAGGCTGCTGATTTCAGGCGTACTCAGTTGCTGTTGTTTGAACTATAACTACTGTGAGATGGACAAACGTGACAGGAAGTCAGCCGGGAACGAAACGACTCAGAGAGACGATCAAACACGCCAACGAGACGAACACGTGTCTATTTATCACATTATTAACAGTTCAGAGGGTGTTCCTGTTGAACAGTGATGCACACGGAGCAGGAGGATCAACGACCTTCATGAGGAAGTATTTCAAGTGTCGTTTCTCGATCAACATCAGCACCTGAGTTCCACACGGTTTTGTGTCCGCTGGTACGTGAACATTTGTGATTTCACCGTTGGACCTGAAACAGGAGCGGAGAAATATCAGATTTTGGGGTCAAATTTATGGGGAACAGAAATTCTTAAAAACAACGACGGGACAGGTGAAACAATCATACAAAGGATAGGAAGTGAAACAAAGACGGACACAAGAGGCGGGCCATTTCAAAATCAAACAACCAATCAATCTTCTAAGCCTCAGGCGGAACTGATTTAAAAACAGCCCTGATTCAGTGGCGGAAATTACTGCATGGGCTCAGGAACGCTCGGCTATACGCGGGCATGTTGAGGATTTTCATTTTACCCAAAATCTGATGTTTCTCTGCTAGTTTCAGGTCCAACGGTGAAATCACAAACGTTTACGTACCAGCGGTCACAAAAGCGTGTTGAACTCAGGTGCTGATGTTGATCAAGGGACGACACTTGGAATACTTCCTCGTGAGGGTCGCTGCTTCCTCCTGCTCCGTGTGCATCACTGTGCTGCGTTCAGGAACACTCTCTGAACTCACGGATCCACCCTCGTACTTCCAGTCTTCCTTCATCTTCAGTTTAAGATAAAAAAAAAATACATTATGATTCTGGTCATCAAGGTTTTCCCAACCTGCTGTCAGTTCCTTTAGATGTAACAGAGGTCACTAGTTCAGCTCCAGTAATAATAGAAGTAGAAGCTGATTTAGAGTCACGTACATATTATTTCTCTGGGATATTAACTTATCGGTTTGTATTCGGAGGCGTTTCAGATGCAGATCAACCTGAAGCTGTTAGTGTGAACACTGGGAGGTCAACGAGCCTAAAACCTTCCTCCTGCTTTACATCTCGAGTCTTACACGCTCCACAAAACAGCTAAAAATGTAAAAAATAAAAATGGGCACTTAAAAAAAAAAATACAAACTTGTTTTCTCGGCTGCGAACGAGGGAACATGAAAGGAGTCAAAATGTGAACAAAAATCATGTTTACAACGAAGGCTAGAAGCAAGTCTTTTTGTTTATTTATGTTCTATGTACTGTTTTTTTGTATTATTATTATTATTATTATTATTATTATGTGAAGACCTGACCTAAAGCCCTTGATTTCAGGTCCTGTGAACTCTTTACATTCCCTCTGAGGAGCAGGAACCAGAGATCCGTCGGTTCGGCTCTTTTTCCTGCAGGATCGGGTGGGAGTGTTTTAACTGTGGTGTGTGTGTGAGAGAGAGAGCTCGCTCGCCGTTACAGCGTCGTGTTAAACCTCCGGCGGCTCCGTCTCCTCCTCGACCGAAGAAAGAAGTCGACCAAAATATTTCTTTCCGTCACGCAGCTTCAGTTTTTAACAGATGTAAACATAAACCCCCGTTTCCTCTGTAGGTTAAAAAAAAAAAAAAAAAAAAAGGTTGTGCAGCGGTTTTAAAACCTGACTGAACCTGAAGAGCTCTCTGGATCTCTGCTTTTTAACTCGTGCACTGTAGCCAGTGGTGTGTCTGTACAGTCAGTGTGTGTGTGTGTGTGTGTGTGTGTGTGTGTGTGTGTGTGTGTGTGTGTGTGTGTGTGTGTGTGTGTGTGAGTGCGCGCGCGTGTTCCTGTATCCATCGATGTAAAGGGTGTACCAATAAATGCACTGGTTTAAAAAGGGAAAGAACGTGTTCTCTGCCGTTTTATTGTTCGATCACGGAGTCGGACACCGATCAATAAACAGTTCGACAAAATCTGGTGAAATTTGTTTCGTGAGTTTTAATGGGAACATTTCCATGAATTTCAAAGTAAGAGCCACTGAAAACATCACAACATCTGTATATACATGACTCCTGTGTTTGTGTAGTTTTGTAAAGTTGGAATAAGGCCTAACTGCCACATCAGTTTACAGATGATTATAAAGCATGTTTAGCTTTTTGCTGATCGATGATGGAATTAATGTTTTTATCTGCCAAGAAGTAAAAAAAAAAAAAAAAAAAATCAGTACAGAAACCTCAAAAGATAAAAGTCCCAATTACAAACTTCATCCACTGGAGAGCGCCGACGGGTTTATTTTCCAAGTAATGTAAAGAGTTTTTCCATATTTGCAGGATTCTCTACAAAAACCATCGGGATCTATGAAATAAAACATGTGGACTTAAAATAAAAGTGTGTGGAAGCAACATCTGCATTTTAGATTCTGGAAAGTATTCTCCGGGACAGATTTGAACTCTGTTCGACATGTCTCAATATGTCGAGGAGCTTCAAGAAAAGAAAGGTTGTCAGTTTACGCGAAAGCCTTCGACAGATGTTACCTTTCTTCAGTCTTATCGTTTTAAGACATGAAGCTCGGTCAGTTCAGAACATCTCAAATAAAAAACCTCTCCGAGGAGGAGGAAGACCAGCACTTCTTCTGCAGTCGTTCGTATGAACAATAAAAACCTTCAGAAAACCTGTGATGGAGTTAAAAAAAAAAAAAAAAAAAGCAGCCGGAGCTGCAACAGCTGTTGATACGTCGAGTCATCAGTTCAAATTTGAGCCTGATTCATAGATAAAGCGTTTACGAAGTGGAGTTTTAAACTTCACTTTCAGCTGTTTAAACTCACCGACGACCAGATGATAGAACCGGTATTAACATTAGTGCATTTATCCTAACATAGCGGCTAATGTTCGCCAATTTAGTAGTGAATATTAACATATTTAAGCTAACATAGCGGCTAATGTTCGCTTACTTAGGCCAATTTAGTAGTGAATGTTAACATATTTAAGCTAACATAGCGGCTAACATTAGCTTCTTTAGGCTAATGTCACGGCTAATGTTAGCTTATGTAGCAGCTAACATGATCTTGTTTAAACTAATGTAGCTGCTAACATTATCTTGTTTAGGCTAATGTAGCTGCTAACATGATCTTGTTTAGGCTAATGTAGCGGCTAACATTATCTTGTTTAAACTAATGTAGCTGCTAACATTATCTTGTTTAAACTAATGTAGCGGCTAACATGATCTTGTTGCTAACGTAGCGGCTAACATTATCTTGTTTAAACTAATGTAGCGGCTAACATGATCTTGTTTAAACTAATGTAGCTGCTAACATTATCTTGTTGCTAACGTAGCGGCTAACATGATCTTGTTTAAACTAATGTAGCGGCTAACATGATCTTGTTTAGGCTAATGTAGCGGCTAACATGATCTTGTTTAGGCTAATGTAGCGGCTAACATGCTCTCTTTCAGGCTGATGTAGCTCAATGTTATAGTTATATGTTTAATGTAATAGTCATGAAGATGGTTGGAGAATGACGAATGTCATCAAAGCAGAAGGAGTTGAAGGATGAATCTAAAAACGTCCTCACTACAGGAATCGATTTGTGATCTGCGTCCCTGCTTAAAAAAAAAATTGTTATTTTGAATACTTGAAGAATATTAAAGCAGAAGGTGAATTTAAAACAAATTTTTTTTTTGTTTGCTACATAAATCCATCTGTGTTATTTCATTGTTTTTGATCTCTTTAATTACAGTCTGTGGTTTGAGGCATAACGGAAGACAAACACCTCGACATGAAACCAAAGGTAGAAGACGTGATTACGAAACACTTTTTAATTTATCCTTCATACCTCATGATTCATTTGTTTCTGTGCCACTTTGAACTTCCCCGTCTGAACGCTGCCGTTTTAAGCGACCTTTCTTTCTCGCTCCCGCCCGCAGCAGCCGACTGCTGGTCTTCCCCCGAAGCGTCCACTTTAACTGCGGAGCGTCGCCGAGGAGTTGAAAGATCCCTCCGTCGGGCTACGAGTCGCTGACGCAGATCATCATTTATATCAGACCTCTCGCAGCGGCCTCGCAGAAGACGGCCTCGTTCAGTCCTCGGCTACTCACGAGAAGAAGAGCTGCCGACAGAGCTGCTGCGTCTCCTCCGGACAGGAAACCTCGTGGCCGACGGTTCGAGGGTCGCTGTAGATCTCGTAGTCGTTTCCTCCCTGACGCGAGCAAACACAAGACGCACGAGGTGAGCTGACAAAAAAAAAACCTGCTGCATGCTGGGAACTGGAGGTACGTGCGGTCTGTAAATATCATTCAAACAAGCTGAAACACGGCGCCGTTTGTTGTTCACTGTTAGGAGATGTATTTGTTAGATTTGAATGTGATGTGAATAATGATTTTTTTTTTTTTTTTTTTTTTTTTTGGCATCGTGTTGTTTTCTGAGCCAAAAAGCAGCTCAGGAATAAAGATGGATAGAAGAACGTGGCTTTGTCAGAAAAAAACTAAACAGCCCAGATATGGTCACCCCGACGGCTCCTGACAAATGTTGGGATAATATTTAATATTGTTGTTATGGTGCAGAAACGCATTGGAAAAGGAAAAAGGGAGGGAATTGTTTGCATATTGTCAAAATGCCACACATTGCCACAAAAAAAAAAAAAAAATGCAAAGACAGGCAGAGAAGGATGATTTCCTACATAAAAAGATTTGCCGCGCGTCATTTTTGTTGCCGACAGTCCGTCCTAAAGATCTGATCAGATGTGCAGCCTGAAAAAAAGACCAAGAGGAGGACGAAGCTCAGCGTGTTTCACTGCTTTCACTCCGACCTGCTCCGGAGGCGCGACGCCTCGTCCGGGGTTCGACCACCCACTGTGAGCGCTCTAACAGCAGCACAGCAGGAAACTCTCAGACCTCAAAAGAGTCATGAACAGATGAACAGCAGGCCGGCAGGACACACACACACACACACACACACACACACACACACACACACACACACACACACACACACACTCACACACACACACTCACACACACACACACACACACACACACACACACTCACACACTCACATATTCACACATTCTCACACACACACACACACACACACACACACACACACACACACACACACACACACACACACACACACACACACACACACACACACACACACACACACACACACACACACACACACACACACACACACACACACACTCACACATTCACATTCTCTCACACACACACACACACACACACTCACACTCACACACACTCACACTCACACATTCACACATTCTCTCTCACACACACACACACACACACACACACACACACACACACACACACACACACACACACACACACACACACACACACACTCACACATTCACACATTCTCTCTCACACACACACACACACACACACACACACACACACACACACACACACACACACACACACTCACACTCACACACACACACACACACACTCACACTCACACACACACACACACACACACACACACTCACACTCACACTCACACATAAAACCAACATTTACTACATCAGCCGCAGTTCCGACCGAGACCACAGAGCTCAAATCTGAAAACATGAGAACAGCATCGTGGTTTCAGCTCTAAAAATCTTATCTTTGTTTTGGATGATTTTTTTTTCTCTCTCACATTAAACCAGCCTTGTTCAAAAAACGCTCGGATGAATCGGGGAAACGCCTCGAAAGGAAGTTTTTTTTTTTTTTTTTTTTTCCCAACGGAGCCTCGTCAGCGTGATTTTAGGTCCTCCGTCGTCTATTGATGTTCTTCCTTTGTGAGAACTCGCACGTGGCCGTCGGCCTCATTGTGCCGCCCCGCGGTAGTTTGCATACTCACGGGTTTGGTCTTGTCTCCGAAGAAGTGAATGGTGGAGTAGTTGTCCTTCTCAATGATCCCCAGACAGTACCTCTTATCCCAGCCGTCAGGGAACACGTCAAAGCTGATCTGCCCTCCTGCGGGGACACAACCGGGTTGCAGGAACTGAATTTACATCACACTGAGGACAGATCTCTCACACGGCTCCTGATCACAGTTTGTCTTATGGATCAGCCGGCGAGAGCTGCACGTTGTTCCTGAACGCGGCCGACTTACCGATTGAGAACGACAATCCTCTCCCTTTGAATTCCTCCTTCAACACAGACACAAACTTCTCTCTGAATTTCTCTTTCTGGAAGAAACAAAGAGGGAAAAACTGTCAGCCGTTTTCTGTCACACTCACCCAACGATGCAGCGATTATCTTGAAAATCATGTTTATATGATGTTCCCGTTTTAAAAATGGTGAAAAGGGAAGAGAATAAAGTAAAATAACTTAAAACTTGACTGTAAATTATACATATAAAAAAAAAAATGTTAAAAGAAAAAATTACCAACAGCAAATTTTTTAAATTATGAACTTAAGAATGTTATGAAGTTATGAGTAGCTAAATGAACCATTTTAGATTTCATAAAATCTCTTTTTCAATGAGGATGCAGAATCAATCCAAAATTTCCAACAGCTTTCAAACTTTTCTGTTCAAGTCTTAAAAAACTAAAGTTAGTTTCTCCGTTGAAAAAATATCAGGGCTGTTTAGAAGATTTTAATAAACGCGTTAATTATCACACATCTAGCAGACACAGAGGAACAGATTTCCTCAGCTGAGAGAATGACGCTAAACCGAAACAAAGAGCTGAAAGGTGCTAAAGTGCTCTGGCGAGTGCAAAGCTAGCCTGGCCCATAGAAACACAGCATATGATATTAAATTATTGACGAGCGCAGCAGTAAGTGACGTGTTTCAGTGTGTGTGTGTGTGTGTGTGTGTGTGTGTGTGTGTGTGTGTGTGTGTGTGTGTGTGTGCTACCTGATCGAGCTCGTAAAACTCTTTCCTTTCCTCTTGCGAGCAGCTGCGTCCGATCGGGGAGACGTTCAACATCCCGTTACGAAATTCAATGAACGTGCCTCTGAGAAAAAAAAAACCCAACAACAACACACAGGAGAATTTAGTGCTAAACCAGATCAATATGATCAATACCAACAGCCGATACTCAACACAAAGTTTACGGCTTCCTTGTCCGAGAACCACAGAACCGTCGACCCAAACGACAGCTCGTAGTGAGCAGGAGATCTGGACTCTGTACCTCTTCTTGGGCAGCTTGATCTTGGCCATGTAGTTGAGGCAGAAGTTGATGAAATCTTGCAGCAGCTCTTCTCCCATGTGGGCCTGGATGGACTGCAAACAGGAAGCGGACACGGTAAACATCAGGTGGGGCGACGTCGTCGCGTGTCGGGTGCGTGTTTCCGACGCAGCACGCCAACCTTACCTGGATGGACAGCAGCTCTCCGTTCTTATAGGCCACCAGACCGTTCTCAGCAAACAAGTAGTCTACTTTATGGATCACTGCGCACATAAAGGAGGAGAAAGAAAAAACAAAACACCTGAGAAGACATATTACAGGTGCGATCGGTCTACAACGGAGGAACAGGTGTGTGTGTGTGTGTGTGTGTGTGTGTGTGTGTGTGTCAGACACTCACCGTCACTCCCCAGCTGCTCCTTGATCTTGATGAGGTCCGACCCTCCCACGACTCCGACTCGAACCCGAGTCTTCAGCTTTTCAAGGAACTCCGCCATGTCTGGAGTCACACACTGAAAACGCACACAGCCGTAAAAAATGTGTACTTACTACCTTATAGAAACCCTCACAAGCAGAACCTGCATTTTTTTTTTAATTTATTTATCTGAGAACTCATTATTAACAGCTCAATAAAAGTGTAAATAGTCAGAACTGTCTCCAGCTTCCTCTCAAATACAGCTCACTTTGCTTTTTTTTGTTTTGTTTCCTCTCTTTTAAAAGGGCTCCTAAAGTCACATGTTTACACAGTGGGGGGAGGGGGGGGCAAAAACTAAAATGCACACTTGTGCATTTATTTTCTTTCATGTTATGGTTCTGTGGTGAACTTTCATACTTTCTGAAATGGTTTTACTGCCTCACACGCAGATCTGACCAGATTTACGGACATTTACTTTCGTTAGCAAAATGCTAGCGGAACCGAACGGAAACACGGTTAGCATAGGCGTCGTTTGACCCAGTTGCGTTACTGTTGACCGCGAAAGGTGGGCTGTCAAACGCACAAGGCGACTATTGAGCACAAATGACCTGCAGCTTCACGGAATTTAAAGTTAAATGGAAAATTTTAGCAGCCGACTTTCAAAAACTACGCAAGTGTTACAGATATCGCGTTCCGTCAGGGACTTCCTGTTGTCGCTACGAGCTGGCAAACAATAGTTTCCTGGGTCTCTGCTGGGTTAGCAAAATCTGCAGCTTAAACTAACTGTACACTATTATCGATCGCTGTCGTATCGTTACTTACCATTTTGGGCAGTAACACTTCAGGGCTGGCTAAAGTATGGACTTTTATATACAGTCTGCGGGGCTGACGTCATAAGGCGGAACAAACATCATTTAGTTTCTGCGGAGGACATTATCGTTCGGAGGAACTACAAGAACAACGTGGAAGCGGATGTTGCACTGACAGAAAGTACCGTCATGTGTCCGTGCATGAAGTCAAGCGTGCCATTAGTTGCACACGCACGCGCACACACACACACACACACACATGAATTAACTACCTGTCTCGCAGCCGTGAGCGTGCCGTCCACATCAAAGAGGCAGAGCGTGCTCGTGTCCGCAGTAGCTTCACTCATCTCGTCTGCCCTGCTGTCTTGTCTCTCTCTGCTCCTCCCGGTGGACTCAGTCCTCGGTACCGGTGCCTCCCTCTGTGTCTGTCCCCGCAGGACAGTCCAGCTGAAGAACTTGCTCAGAACTACAATCACTGCTTCTTCCGAAAAAAAAAAAAAAACGTTTCTTCTTCTTCTTCTTCTTCTTTTTTTTTTTTTTCTTTAGACCGCGGGGGGTCGAGCTGCACTGCGCCCCCTGCTGGACCGGAATGTGAAGTCAAAATGAGACGTAAAACTAGGAATTGTTTGGGGGTTACTGACCCAAAAGAGAAAATAATCCCAATGCAGTCACCCCCACCCCCGCGCCCCCTCCACCAAGGGGTCAGAGATTGCGCTCTTATCAATTCACCCATTTCTTAATTTGACTAAAAATATAAAAATTCTCTTGGGTCCAGTTCAGTTTTGGTGTGAGCAAGACCACAGACTGTCAAGACATTGACTATTAACATTAACTATTAATTCGAGTAAATTTGCAACAAACCATTTACCCCCCAACAGAAGGCAAATTGTTGAGCTGAAGGTTTTCTTTGACATGTATGTCCCATCACCTCCCCCCCTCCACCCCCTACAGTCTGAATTCTATACATTCATGACCTACTGACAATTATTCTGAGTCCTGACCAGCAGCTCAGCCAAAATCACCCTCCATTCACTCCAACTGCTTACCCTAATTTACATTTAGTGTAAATCTCATCTGATTCCGTTTCACTGACCGACCACAGCGACACAGATTAGTGGGTATTCTTTGATTCACTAATTGTTTATTATACTAGCATTTACTATTTATATGGTTTATAATTTGTCCTACAGTCCTCATTATAGAAAGTTTAAATGTTTGTGTCATGGGGCTCCCTGGAGAGGGCCAATGAGCTAAACTGTTTCTTCAAAAGGTTTGACACACACACACACACACACACACACACACACACACACACACACACACACACACACACACACACACACACACACACACACACACACACACACACACACACACACACACACACACACACACACACACACACACACACACACACACACACACACACACACACACACACACACACACACACACACACTGCCTTCCCCCCTCTGTCCCCCCTGGTGAGCTGCATGGACACAGAGCCCTCAACTTCAAAGGGCTCTTCCACCATTGATGCTGATGGTGTACCATCAGGAGCAGGAGCAATTTAGGGTTCAGTGTCTTGCTCAAGGACAGTTAGGCATGTGGACAGGAGGAGCTGGGGATCGAACCACCAACCTTCTGATTAGTGTGGCAACCCACTCTACCGTCTGAGCTACAGCCCCCCCCTAAGCTCTGGGAGAGGAGGTGGACATGGTGGAGGAGTACAAGTACCTGGGTGTCTCCATCGACAGGGGATGAGTCGACTCTTTTTCTTGAGGAAACTTCGATCCTTCAATGTGTGCAGCAAGATGTTGGAGATGTTCTACCAGTCTGTTGTGGCCAGTGCTTTGTACTTCACTGTGGTCTGCTGGGGGTGGGGTGGGGTGGGGGGTGGGGGGCAGCATTGGAGCCGGGTTAAGAAGAAGAGTTAAGAAGGCCGGCTCCATCATTGGCTGCAAACTGGACAGCCTGGAAAAGGTGGTGGAGAGGAAGACGCTGAACAAACTATTATCCATATTGGATAATCCTGTCCACCCTCTCCACCACCTGCTGCAGGGACAGCGGAGCACGTTCTCCAATAGACTCCTCCAGCTCCGCTGTCACAAGGACAGATACAGGAGATCATTCCTGCCCGCTGCAATAAGACTGTACAATAACTCACCTCTGGCAAAATCCATCACTCACAACAATAACACCGTTGGTTGTCTGTTTTCTTGTTTGTTTAAATTTTTGCACTACTGTTTAGTTAGTTTTAATTTAATTTAATTATTCTATTTTATTTTATTGTATATACTGTGCATTTTTATATTTAATATTTTTTACTGTTGTTGTATTGCTTTCCTGTACCTATAATGCTGCTGTAGCAAAACAATTTCCCCTTGTGGGATTAATAAAGTAACTATCTATCTATCTACAGTCCTCATTATAGAAAGTTAAAACTTTTGTGTCAAAACCACATTGTATAATATCCAATGTAGCTGTTTTCACATTGACGTTTGCACTTTTTTCTCACACTATTAGATGTTTCATGTGCGTTCAGGGATTTGGATCTGGGTCTGGGTGATGCAGTCAGTTAACACTTTTGAATTTGTCAAAACGAGCACAGGCAGCTGTTAATTGTGCACCATGTTCTTGCAGCCAGTCGCCACTATTTCCTCCAAAACCTCTCCTGGTTTTAAAAGCTTCTGACTATCAGGAGTTATCTGTAATTGAAAAAAAAAAAAAAGTTGGTGTTAATATTTAATGTGCTTCCTGTTTGTGGTGTCCGTTGTTTAACACCCATCATTGAAAATGTACCAGCTTGTATGTGCATGTATGAGGAACCACTAGTGATCAGAACAAATCAGTGCAGTTGTACAATTTATTATTGCCATTTAAAAAAAAAAAAAAAAAAAAAAAAAAAAATTAAGCTTCTGTTTAAACCACATATAGCCTATTGCCCGTTTCTGCTTGATTTAAAATAATAATAAAAAAAAAATGATGAACAGGATATACTCATACACTTTGAAGAACTTTCCAAACAATGTTTACTTTTTTCCAATTGTACTTTTTCATGTCTATGAAATAAAACCATCACAAACTACTCATTTGTTTCGTATAGCATCTATTATTGCTAAAAAAAAAAAAAAAAAAAAAAAAAAAAAAAAAAAATCTTACTAATTGTTTTGATTTTGGTATATTATGAAATATAATGACTTTATTGAATTGATAAATCACAGGCTAATAGAGCAGCCATTCCTTTTTGTGTTTTTAGTATTTAATCAGTGCAGTAATATACTGTATGTATATTCAGACTGATATCATTATTTTTTCTGTTTTTAAACACGAGTAGGTACAAATGGCCTTTAAAGTTGTATTTTGAAAGGGAACTCAAAAGCCGGAAGTCTTCTTTTCATTTTCATGTCAGATTAGCAGTCGTTCGAGCCCGTTAAAAATCAAAAGAGCAGTTAAAAGGGTGTTATTACTGAACAAGGGCAGTTTGAGATGTGTCACTGCGGAGCGGGTTGTTGAACGAAACGACATAAAAGCGACTCTTTCGCTGCTCTTGAGTCTCATCTTGAAAACAAACGGTTAAAAACGGAGCCGAACCTGCGACAGACGAAGAAAGATATTTCTGACTGCCCAGCAAACAAAGGGGGTTTCGCGCCGTACGTTTAAACCCCCCGCGCAGCCAATCAGCGGACGGGAGACGCAAACAGACGTGAAGGTTTGACCTCAAATAATCCCACCAATCGCAGGCGCGGATCTGCCTCGTTCTCCTACGTTTAAATGTAAATGCGTAATTCTGACCAATCCGCGGACGGCGGGGAGGAGTTTTGGAACTAGTTCTAGTCAAGATAGTTGGGCCTCGCACACAGTGACAAAACAGTTGCGCGTTCTTCCTCATTCACTCGTTTACAACACGTCTTGGAGAGAACAGGTGAGACTTTACTGGGTTTAAAAAGGGGTGACGTTATTTTTCTGTAGAAAGTCAGGATTGTTTATTTTTTTATTTATTTTTTGGTAGTATGCTTCCGTGTGTACGACGGCCGTTCTTTTGTTTGTGCCGCATTATCAACTAAAACTCCCCTCGCGAACTAACTATACGGCTTCTAGTCGATTGTACCATAGTGTAAATCGAAAACTGCCTTTGTGAAGATATCCGTTGGCTTGTGGCTGTATTTCGGTTGTAACGGTGAAGTTTCGTGTCTCTTTTGGCACCAGGCGGTGTCCTCTATCTGTGTGCTCAAGTTAGTGCGCAACACGCTGGTCAAACGCCATTTGGCTCGGTAGCTTAGCCTGCTACACGACGGCAGCGTCCATGTTTTTTTTTTTTTTTTTTTTGTAGTTTGGATGAAGCCACCGTCTGGTTTAGACTCTCCCCGTGTTGGTTTTTTACCGCAGTTCAACGCAGATTAATGCCAACAGCCGTGTAAAAGCGAAGTGACTTGTCTAAGGTTGCTTTGTTGGCCAAGTTTTTGGCGCAGTTGGGGGTTTAGGCGGGAAGATCCAAAATGGAGTCTCGTCTTTTTGTCCCAGAGAGGCAGAAATCCGATTAGAGCCTTAAAACACCCCGGGGCGTCTGTTCGCCCTATTTGCGCCTCGGCAGTACTTCAATATTCGACAAATAATGTTGGAATATCTGCTCGGCTCGACGTTCATCTTATTAATATTTTTTACACTGTATTAAGTTATCGTGTTTGTGCCGTTAAAGTGGCACTAAATATATTCCGTCTGTTTCACGTGACGTGTTTCTGCCTTCTATTTTTTTTTTCCTCTTTTTTTTTTTTTCTTTGTTTTTTTAAAGAATAATCGCAACCATGACGAAGGATCCAAATAAGCCGAGAGGAAAAACCTCATCCTATGCCTACTTTGTCGCGACCTGCCGTGAGGAACACAAGAAGAAACACCCGGGGACCAGCGTGGGCTTTGCAGAGTTCTCCAAGAAGTGCTCTGAGCGATGGAGGGTAAGGAGGCCTCTGAAAATCACAGATCACATGACTCTGAAATTCATCTGCAGTTGGCACATTCAGGATTGGGCATTAAAATGTATTACCAAGGTTTCGCAGAACCATTAATACGGCATTTAGATTTGACTTTATTAATCCCAGAGTGGGGAGATGTGGTCATCGCAGCAGCAAAAAAAAACAAAAAAGTGCACACAATATGAAAATATGTATAAGAAATAAGATGCATTTATGATTATTATTATAATACAAAATTATTATTTTAGAATAAATACACATGCACAAAAATAAATATATTTATTTATAATACATTTTTAGCCAGTTTCCTGAACTAAGTGATTTTTCTTTTTTCTTTTGCAGACCATGTCAGCCAGGGAGAAAGTGAAGTTTGAGGACATGGCCAAGACCGACAAGGTTCGCTACGACAGAGAGATGAAGACGTACATCCCTCCTAAAGGTGCCAGGAAGACCAAGAAGAAGAAGGACCCCAACGCCCCCAAAAGGCCGCCGTAAGTCTAAAAACGTGCTCGGAAATCATTTATTTTTATGGTGCTTTTATGTCGCTAACCCATCCCCCTCTTTTCTCTCCAGCTCTGCCTTCTTCGTGTTCTGCTCAGACCACCGTCCCAGGATCAAGGAGGAGAACCCCGGCATCTCCATCGGCGACATCGCCAAGAAGCTGGGCGAGCTGTGGTCCACACAGGGCGCCAAAGACAAGGCGCCATACGAGGCTAAGGCTGGGAAGCTGAAGGAAAAATATGAGAAGGTACGTTGCTTGATGTATTTGTATAATTAAAATAAAAAAAAATTAAAAAAAAAAAGCTCAGTCGTGCTAAGATGTGTTTCTCCTCCTCCAGGAAGTCGCTGCCTACAAAGCCAAATGTGGTACAGGGAAGGGTGAATCCGGGAAGAAGGGTGGCCCCGGCCGGCCCACCGCCAAGAAGGCAGCGCCAGCTGACGACGATGATGATGATGACGACGATGAAGAGGACGAGGAGGAGGATGATGATGATGATGATGAGGATGATGACTAAGTGGTTGCTGTGTTAAAGGATGTGAAGTTTGCGATGCATTGTTCAGCTTAACTCCTGTTTGTTTTTGTTCTGTTGTGTGGATGATTCCATCAGTATAGCCTGCTGTCCCTGTTGGTCTGCCTCTGTAGGACCAGACCTCTGTTCCTTTCTCCAATTCAGGGATTTAGTTTTTATTGTCACTTAGTCCCCAGCCCTCGTTTTTATGTTTTGTTTTTTTTTTTTTTTAATTTGAAAGCTTTTTTTTTTTTTTTTTTTTTTTTTCTGCTGAACTCTGGTTTATTACATCTTAGATCCTCGTCGCTATTTAAACGGGCAGACAAACATTTCCTGTGATGAAACGAAGGACTGAAACTCCTGTGTAGGCAGTGAACAGCAGCAAGCTGGTTTTCCTTTTATAAAACATTAAAAAAAAATATTGTTTCTGGAAGCACTGCTTATGTTTTCCGTTCTAGTGGTGCGGTTTCTTCACTGTCATTTTACTACCAGGATTTATCTGTAGTTTGATTAAAAATGTTTGCAGCCATTTTTAATGTGGAACTTTGAAAAACTTGTAGAATGGATTTTCTTTTTGTAATAAAATTTTGTATATTGATTAGAACTGTGTGGACAGTTGGATATGTGAAGCATTAAACGGTCTGTCTGTGAGGAGTTAAATATTTGTAAGGTGAATCTGTTTGCTGGGTTGTAAAGCTGTAATCACTCAATACTAGTACAGCTCCACATTTACACAACGGCATCACTGCAGTTAGCCTTGAAAACTGATTCAGGAATATCTGGGAAACTTTCCAGGCATGGGGAGTCAGAATTTGAACATGCAATTTTGCTTGCGTGATTACATTTTAGTTGCCTTTTATGAAAATATATTTCCCATGTATTTATTTATTTTTCTTAATCTCATTATTTCACGTGCTTCCAGTATTTTCCCATCATTTCGTCAACATGGGGCAGCTCTTCAGTAAAGATGTGCCTTTTTTTTCTTGCCTGCTAAATGTAAAGATCTTCAATAAAATACAAAATAAAGACTTCAAAGACGGTCATGAAAATAGAAACAAAAGGGGAATGTAAAGTTTGGAGATCTATCAAATATGGGTGCCCTTCGTAACCACGGCGACGATAAGCACACTGGCCTTATTGTTCCAATTAAAAAAAGAAAATTTTTTGCACAAAGGGGGGGTTGATGCATTTTATACTGAAAACACCTGAGAGTTTATAGATCGCTGTTTGTTTTCAGATCAGCACAACAACAGAATGTATTTATGTTCATTCAAAGTCGCAGACTTTGGCCCTCGCAAAGTCGGTCAGGACTCTTTTTCAAAAAAACATTTTGAAAGAGTCCCAACACTTTAGATTCACGGTGTCTGTGTTCAGAGGTCCGTTATTTTCGGTGTCCAGGCCTGTGAGCTGTGGGAGGGTTCATATTGCAGATATCTGTAATTCAGAGTGTTTAATTCAGTCAGGTCTCCTACTGGTCATGTTTTGGGCTTTCTGGTGCAGATATCCATCATTCTACTCACAATTTGAATTTCAGATATCCGATATGTCCTTCTGAGCTTTAAAAATGCACGTACTGGTAAAAAATAATATTTGAGATATCCACAATTATATTTATGAGCAGGATTAAGGTAGTTGCAGATATCTGCAGAGGGGTAAAATTGCGTTTCTAACCAGTGTTATTAGTCTGAATGACAGTTAAAGACAATATTGTGGTCATTAGTATTACAAGATATCAATTAGTTTGATTGTACTGGTCAGAATTCAATAATCTCCAGTGTATTCTGGATATCTGAAATATATAAAATATTCCTAAGTTTTTGGATATCTGTAATTGAATAGTTTTTTTTGTCACTATTTTAATTTAAATGTAAGTTTTAGATTTTTTTTATATTCAAAATGATATTATGAATATCTGTTTTTCACATTAGATATTTGACATTAGAATTATGACGAGTAATTAAACTGTTCCTGTCTGAAACAGTTTTTTTGTGTGACAGATAACCAGAATCAACATGAGCTGGACATTAAAGATTTAGGTGTTGATATCTGATTGAAAGCCCGGGACACAGAAGTGAAGACAGCGATGGGATTTCAACAGAAAAATAACAAATATCAATATAAATATTAGAAGAAATTTTGTTTTCATGTTTGCAAAACCAGTTAAAAAGATGTTTTCATCGGCCTTTATGGGTTATTTAGTGCAGATCAGCCCGGCGATGGCGTCGGACCTCGACATTTAAAGGTAAAAGTTTTAATTACAAACATTTTAAATGAACAAAAAAAAAATGATCCACGGAATATAAAGACAAAGCAGTTTTCATGTTGATGTATTGTGTTGCAGAGATGATTAGAGATTAGTACGGTAACCAGCTGGCCCGTCTTGTAATACCACTTTGTGCCACAGGAGCTGATTGTGAGTCACCGTAGCGATAAGTCTGCTCTCAGTCCAACTGTGATGTCAGCCGTTGGTTTGTACATTCTGAAACCTCGAGTTCGGTATTTAAGCCATCTTGATTTTTTTGTTGTTGCCAGAAGTGACCAGAGGAGCGAGCGAGCGAGGGATGTGACTTGATCTACGAGGACACTATGCCCCGCCCACCTACAGTAGAAATCTGACTGCACCACGGGGCTGTCAATCAAACAGCCCCGCCCCCAAACATATCTGTGTTTGAGTCCTAATATCTAATGAACGCTGGAATTATTTCCACAAGGACCACCAGAACACTGATCAAGAGGGAATTTATCCAATGAGACCATAATGACTTGTGGAAAACAATTATTAACTTGGAGCCAGCCCCTAGTGGCCATCAGTGGTATTGTACTTTAAGTCACTTCTGCATTGGCTATACTTATCAGGCCTCGAAGCTACGAAAAATTTTTAAGATAGCAAAGCTATATTGTAAACCACAGGCTTATAATCAATCATCTTTTTTTTAGCCAATCAATATTGGGTCTATATAAAACTAATTTTACAATTATCAGTTAGAAAAGCCAATTACTAACCAAAAGCAGGGCAAGAAAACGCAAAATTAGACCAAACTTCTGAAACTCTGAGGGCAGATTGGCTCACTATCGCCTCCTGAGGTACAAAATGGTATTACAAGACTAAGCTTAGGTTAAGTTAGGTTAGGTAGTTACTTTATTAATCCCCGAGGGGAATTTTTTTCGCTACAGCAGCATACAGAAGCAACAAGATAATAATAGAACAATAGAAAGCAATAAAATAGCATTAAATTATAAAATATAAATATAAAATATAAAATTCACAGTATATACAGTGTATACAGTACAGTATATATCTCTATATATTATATAATACTACATACTCCTACATACTGCAGTTTTTGTGTATTTCTGAGTACCAAAGCCCAGTGTGGTTCAGTGTGACCTCATAGACGTTACTGACTGAATCTGGAGTGTTTTTGAGGGTGAAATAAATTTATTTTTTTTAAAACCTGAATAAGTCACTCAGCCATCAGGATACTTCTGCTGCTTCTGTTTTCTTTTAAACTGGGGAAAAACAATTTTTTGTGAACCCTGGCTGAGCCTCACTGACAGTCACACCTCATGCTGGAGGGACGGCGACAGCAGGCTGCACGTGGCCAATAGCTGATTACGATGATTAGTCCCGTGGACCAATCTCTGCCGCCGTTACAGCCCACCTCGCGCAGAGGACGGCGAGCAGGGGCGCATTTCAGCACCTGGGAGCTGTCCGCTGCGCACGAGCCTGCCGACGACTGACGGTAAGCGGAAAACTGGAGACACTGCAGCTCCGTTAGCAGCACCGAGAGAAGCGGCGGCTGTCTGCCTGTCTGTCTGTCTGTCTGTCTGTCCGCAGGTGTCTCCCCGCCTCCTCGCGCAGCCGTCGGTGCCGCTCGGACCTGTTGATGCCGTCTAGAAAATAAACGACGAGCCCCGGGCGCGCGTGCGGCTCGGAGCGGAAACGGCCGTCAGCTGAACCGGGTTCAAACCGACACCGTTTATTTTCAGGCTGATTAACGTCGTGTTTGATTAGGCTTCGCGTTTTATCAGCGGCTCGTTGTTGTGAACGTCCGGTCGGTGATTTGCATACCGTGTTTGTGTCTGTAACGCAGTGTCTGCACCTGTGTGTCGCCTTCATCACCTGAAGCTGACCGGCTCGGAGGAGGAGGAGGAGGAGGAGGCTGCTGAATACGACTGATAAAACCTGATTGGTCTCACATTTAGTTTTCATTTTAATGGACCTGTCCCCGGAGACATTTTGGCACATGTCCAATCAGGAGTCATTTAAATAAAGGCTGCTCTCCCTTCAGGTGAGGTGCTCTGAGAGGTCCAAATGTGAGCATTGCAGCAAAAAGAAATAATCCTTTAAACCCCTCTGTCTGGGTCTCCTAACAATCAATCAAATACATTTTTTTTTTAAATTTTTTTTTTACATTTCTCTGTTTAAGTGAAACATTTCAGATTTCACGTCAGTCAGTCAGTCAGTCAGTCTTGACAGTGAGGCTGTTAAAGTGTTGGACTGACCGATCAGCTGACCTACATGTGTGTGGAAGGAAAGTAAAGAAATCAGTTTCCGGGTGTTTCCCACTCTTTAGGAGCGGCACCCAAGTTAAGCCGATTTAAAATTCTAGTTTTGTCTTGAAGATTTTTATCTGTTGCTCTACTTTTTTCCCGAATTTTTTAAAAATGGTAATAATTATTGTTAAATATTCTGTGAAACTGCATATTTTTAATTATTTGTTACAGTTGATTAAAACCGGCCGCTCCAGCAGCTCCTTTCCTCCTGACTGTTTTTGTTGATGTGTGCTTCAATGAACCTGGCCGAGATTTCAAACCGTCACGGTCATGTTTTCCTGCAGCAGTAAGTTACAAACGGGCTTTAAACGTGGGATTCTGTGAACACACGGACCCGCTTTCAGGTCGAACATGTTCCTCCATCAAAGTGCGGCGATTACTGTGACTGCACCGTCATTAGTGTTCAGACGATTCGCACCATTATCTAATCAAACGGAGAGAAATTTAGATGCAAATGAGCCTATTTGCACCTGACTGGATGAGGTCGCAGGCTAACCCATCAACGGGATTTTGAAGATTACCTCTGAAAGGGAAACCTCACCGCTCCCATGATTCCCTTCTTCTGGGTCTTTTAGCTCTTCTGAGATTTGTGAGAACATCATCAATCACGATGTCTAAAAAATTAAACAGAATTAACATGACCCCCTTTCTAAATTGAAAATAGACCAAAGAAAGCATAAAACATAAAATGTTGAACTTGAGAAATGTTATTGTTTTATGAAAAATATATGCTCACTTTGGCAGCAACACGTTTCAATAAAGTTGGGACAGGGGCATTTTTACCACTTTCTTGCATCACCTCTTCTTTTAACAACACTGTAAACATTTGGGAACTGAGGAGACCAGTTGCTGGAGTTTTAAAAGTGAAATGTTGTCCAATTCTTGCCTGATATAGGATTTCAGCTGCACATAATTTCCAAAAGGAATCTCAAACTTCGATTCATCAGACCACAGGACAGTTTTCCACTTCACCTCAGTCCATCTTAAATGAGCTCGGGTCCAGAGAAGCTGGCGGTGTTTCTGGATCATGTTCATATCTGGTTTCTTCTTTGCATGGTAGAGTTTTAACCTGCATGTGTGGATGCAGCGATGAACTGTGTTCACAGACGATGGTTTTCAGAAGTGTTCCTGAGCCCATGCAGTAATTTCCAGTACAGCATTGTGTCTGTTTTGAATGCAGTGCTGCCTGAGGGCCTGAAGATCACCCCCATCCAATATTGGTTTTCTGCTTTGTCCCTTGTGTACAGAGGTTTCTCAAGATTTTCTGAATCTTTTATTCATATTATGAACCGTAGATAATGAAATCCACAAATAAGTTGTAATTTTACGTTGAGGAACATTATTCTTAAATTGTTGCACTATTTGCCCACACAGTCTTGCAGAGTGATGAACCTCTCCCCATCTTCACTGCTGAGAGACTCTGCCTCTCTGAAATGCTCTTGTTATACGCAATCATGTTACTGATCTGTTGCCAGGTGACTTAATATGTTGAGATGTTCCACCAGGTGGTTTTTTTTTTTTGCGTTACACAACTTTTCCAGTCTCCTGTTGACCCTGTCCCAACTTTTTTGAGATGTGTCGCTGTCATCAAATTCAAAATGAGCATATATTTTTAATAAAACAAAATGATTTCTCAGTTTTAACATTTGATATGTTGTATTTGTTTTATTAAATATGGGTTCATGTGATTTGAAAATAATCACATTCTGTTTTTATTTACATTTTACACAGCGTCCCAACTTTTTGGGTTTCTTTTCAGACACTTCACTTCCTGCAGGCTGAGTTTAGGATGAGTTTGTGATCAGTAGGCGTCACCAGTCAGGTCCTCACAGTGACAGTAGATAAGCAGCCATCTGAGCCAATCACAGCACAGATTAATTCAATCCTCTAATCATCTTATCGTGCTCAACCTGTGGATCCACGAAGGATGTTTGTTTGTTGTGGGTGTTGTAACTGACAAATTAATACAGTCCAACACAGCAGGTCCTTCACGTGAAACACAGACAGACAGACAGAGGAGAGGACAGACACACACACCTGTACCTGGAGGGTGGGCGGGATTTGTGAAAAAGACTTAAAACATGAAAGTGTGAATGTTCCTGTGTGTTCAGGTGAGGATGGCCAAGGTGAAGCAGGTGGGCCTGCTGGCAGCCGGCTGTCAGCCCTGGAACAAAGACGTGTGCTCAGCGAGCGGAGACCGCTTCGCCTACTGCGCTACTCTGGCTATATACATCTACCAGGTGAACTTGTGTGTGTGCAATAATAGTTTTTGTCATGATGTGCAGGAATGTTTTTACACACAGCAACCTTTTCAATGAGCAGTGACCAATAAGTTCAGAGGGTGTTCCTGAACGCAGCACAGTGATGCACACAGAGCAGGAGGATCAGCAACCTTCATGAGGAAGTATTCCAAGTGTCTTGATCAACATCAGCACCGGAGTTCAACAATTCAACACAGTTTTGTGACAAATATTTGGGAAAGAGAAATTCTTCACCGCACCTGCCTACAGCTTGTGCTTCTGAGCCCATGCAGTGATTTCCACGACAGAATCATGGCTGTTTATAAAGTAGTGCCACCTGAGGGCTCGAAGATCACGGAATAACATCAGATTTTAGATCAAACTCTGGAAATTATCAACAGAGACCCTTGAAATGCTTCAGAAAGTGTACGGCGATGAAGCGATGAGCCGGTGAGATGTTCTGAGTGATGTTCACATTTCCAGAGGGGCGGAGCTTCACTTCAAGACCGAAGAAGGTGCGTCAGGTCAGGAGACACCAGCTGGGTTTTCTTTGACATTGGCGGTGGTTGTGTCACCGTGAATTCGTCCCCCAGAGTCAGACTGTCAACACTGAGTTCTACTGGGACCTTCTGAGTCGTCTGTTCTGGTTTGAACTTCTTTTCTGCTTTGTAGTCTTCAGGTCAGTCTGGGTTTTGTGCTTCCTGTTTGATTTTGAAACGACTCACCTCTTGTGTCTGTCTTGTTTCACTTCCTGTCCTTTGAATGATTGTTGGCCCTGACTAGTTTCATCTGTCCCTCGTTGTCCTTCCCTCCCTGCTGTATTCAGTCTGTGTGCTCTTCTTCTCTCTTTGTTTCAGTTACCTGTCTGTTGCTGTGTCTTTTGAAGGTTCTCCAATAAGACATGTGGCTCTGTGGCACAATGGATAGCGCGTTGGACTTCTAGTTAAACACAAAAGATTTAATGGATGCATATTGTCTGTCTTTGAGAAGTGATGATAATGAACGAAGTCGTTCTGTTGTCACAGAAACGAAATGAACTGTGCTGATGTTGATCAAAAGACGACACTTGGGAAAACTTTGTCATGAAGGTTGTTGCTTCCTCCTGCTCCGTGTGCATCACTGTGCTGCGTTCAGGAACACTTTCTGAACTTATTGATCCACGCTTGTTCAGTTTGTGTTCATGAGTTTCACAAGATCACGTCAGTGCAGGATTTATGTTTCTCAGGTTGTCTCCTTCTTTTGTCGTGGTTGCAGTTGGACCAGCAGTACAATGAGTTTAAGTTGCGGTCCATCATGTCAGAACACAAGAAGACCATCACGGCCATCAGCTGGTGTCCCGACAACCCCGACCTGTTTGCGTCGGCCTCGGCTGATAACTTGCTCATCGTGTGGAACGTGGCAGAGAAAAAGGCCGTTGCCCGGCTGGACAACACTAAAGGTAGGAGGACGCTGGGCAGCAGGTGGTCCCGACACAGTCCATCATTACTTTAAGACATGAAGGTCAGTCAGTCCACAACATTTCAAGAAAGTTTCTTCACAAACCATCAACTCTGTGATCAAACTGTCTCTGATCACATAGACATTGATTATTTAAACCCACTAAATGCCTGATATAACTCAACTCTTAGCTAACTGAACAAACCGACATTACATTAATTTGTTAATTATCTTGTTCCGGCTAATTTAGCGGCTAACATTATCTTGTTTAGGCTAATCTAGCGGCTAATGTTAGCTGAAACACCGTGGTGTGGTCTTGTCCTGTAACGTGTCTCTTCCTGTCCTCGTCTCACTCAGGCATCCCCGTGTCCGTCAGCTGGTGCTGGAACTCGGCCGACGGAGTGGCGTTTGTCTCCCAGCGCGGCCCTCTGTACATCTGGGTGTACCGAGGCTCTGACACCGGCGTCACTGTGCACAAAGAGGCCCACTCCTTCCTGTCAGACATCTGCCTCTTCAGGTGGCACCCCACCAAGAAGGGCAAGCTGGTGTTCGGACACACGGACGGAAGTTTGTCTGTTTTTCAGCCGGGTACGGACGCGCACATCTTCATCACCTGACACGTCTTCATCACCTGACACCTGTAAACATACGTCTTCATGAACCTCTCTGTCTCCTGCTGTTTCAGGGAGTAAGAGCCAAAAGCACGTGTTGCGTCCAGAGTCCTTGGAGGGGACGGACGAAGAGGACCCCGTCAGCGCTCTGGAGTGGGACCCCCTGTCTACCGACTATTTACTAGGTTGGACGACACACTAACAACATCTCCGGGAGTTTTTCAGCGGGAGTGAATTGAATTTAAAAGAAAAAAATAAAGCAGATTTTGTATTTTATAGTTCTGATAAACCCACCTTCTCTCGCTCTGTCAGTGTCGAACCTCCACAATGGGATCCGTCTGGTGGACAGCGAGGCCTTGGCCTGCATCACGTCCTTCTGCTTCCCCTCCGCGGCTGCGTCCGTCCAGTGTCTGGCCTGGGTCCACTCGGCACCGGGCATGTTCATCACAGGAGGTAAGGACGGCCTGTCTTGATGTGGAACGTGGCTATGATCCGGGAGTCCTGTTTACGTTAGATTTGTCCCTTCAGCCTCCTGCTGTGTGACACATGTTGCTGCCTCTTATCTATAAATACGTCCTTACTGGTGTATCAATGAGAACATATGGTGTTAGACAGTAGGTGGAGTTCATATTATGACGAATGAAGAAGTTATTTAACACCTGATGTGTCTGCAGACTCGCAGGTCGGCGTGTTAAGAGTTTGGAACGTGTCTCGCTCGACTCCTCTGGACAGCTTCAAACTGAAGAAGACCGGATTTCACGCTCTACATGTCCTCAACTCCCCTCTGGCCAAGAAAGGTAACATTCAGGAGATAAAGTCATAAAAAAAACAGTTTTACTGTTAAATATGATGTTTCTGGATCAATATTATTGCTGATGCATAAATGTGCATTTTATTGCTGGATTAATTTAAGGTTGAGCTAAGATTTGTGTACAAACCACAATTCTCTAAAAAAAAGTCAACAAGCTCAGGATTTAAAAAAAGGTTTTGCTGTTTGATAATTTTCACATTTAATCCTTGAGTTTATAAAAAAAAAAAAAAAAAATTCAAATTTAAAGTCATCCGATTTGGAGATATGTGGTTTTCACTGGACAGGAAGGGAATGAAAAACTGTGATCTGAAAAGAGTACAAAGTAGAGGATAATCTCCTCTACTAAATTCCTCAAATTTGTGCTGAAATACAGTACGTGAGTAAATGTACTTATTTACACTATAACACTTGTGTGTGAGACAAAGTGTTAATATAGAAATAATTTTAGAGTTACATAAAATATAATCATAGTAACGTTCTCCATCCAGCTGTGCGCCCATCTGCGCTCCTCCTGTTTGAACTCGTCCACATGAAACACATGACAACAAAGAGCTGCAGCTTTGTGATGACGGTCAGGTGATCGTGTGATCAGGACACATCAAACGTCTGCAGAGTGACGTCTTCACTGACTCCCGACGGCTTCACAGCGAACCAGACTTCAGAATAAAAACAGCAGGATGCAGACGATCTGATGAGGCTGATTGTTTCTCTGTCGGAGAGTAATTAAAAACAAAAACAAACACACAGCTCATTCCTGCATCGTCTCCAACATCACCTCCTACTTTAAAGTAAAAAACAAATAGTCAAAAATGGACTTATCTTAAAGCCGAGTTATTAGCATGTGCATCGGCTGAGCAGTGAGTCCCTGGTTCAGGTCCCGGCCGACCGGACCGTCACTCCTCTGCTCTCTTCAACCTCATTTCCTGCTAGTCTCCTCTGGCCCTGTCAAAATAAAAGCAGAAAATCTTTACAAAAGATAAATGTGTTTGTTTTTGGAAGCAATGTTCGAAAGTTGTGGTCAGAAGACTTCAGTGAGTAAAACAATGAAATAAATTTTTTTTGTGCGGCACTGAGCACATATTTTTACTGAGTCACAGAGTGATCCACCGTCCTGGTTCTGATGTTAAAGATTAAAGACAACCTCCCCGACAGAGTTATGCAAGATATTTCTACTGACAAACTATAGAAATAATATTATTAGACATATTTTTTTCTCTTTGATATAAAGACTAATCTGCAGGTTTTATCGGATCTAATGATGGAGGTCCTGGATAGACTGGACTGTTCTGATAAAAACAGGATACAGAATGAACAGCTGGTACTGATAACAACTAAAATATGAGCTTTAAAGTGAAGGTACAGAAGTGTCCGTTCTCCCCGCAGCTCAGAGTTCCTGTTCTCCCAGTAAAAGTCAGCACACCAGTTCCACCAGCGAGGCGGTTCCTCCCCCGACCCTGTCCCAGAACCTGTCGTTCTCCCTGCCGCCGGGCCACGCCGTCTGCTGCTTCATGGACGGAGGCGTGGGACTCTATGACATGGGCGCCAAGAAGTGGGACTTCCTCCGAGACCTGGTATTTCTGCCGCGTGCAGCCTCACAGTCACGGGACTAGGATGAACACATCGTCCCGTCCTCACACTCTGCTCTCCCTCCGCGTCCTTTCCAGGGTCACGTGGAAACCATCTTCGACTGTAAGTTCAAGCCCGACGACCCCAACCTGCTGGCCACGGCGAGCTTTGATGGAACCATCAAGATCTGGGACACAAACACGTTAACGGCGGTTTACACCTCCCCCGGCAACGAGGGAGTGGTCTACTCCCTGTCCTGGGCTCCAGGTAGCTGCACCCCACCTCCACGTGCGCACACACACACACACACACACACACACACACACACACACACACACACACACACACACACACACACACACACACACACACACACACATTATACAACAAGTGGTTCCGACCCAGAGATCTGATTGGTCAGCGGTACGTTTGAAACGTGCTCAAATCAGCATGACATCACACCCTGCTCATCACTAGAAATATGACTCCGCCTCCTCAATGGGAATATATGATTAGAATTGAATTTCATATGATATGTAATATAATTATAGGTCTATTAAATGTGACCCATTTGGTGAAATCGGGTCTCACTTGGTCCTTTTTTGTCGCTCCCAGCACCTGTACCATAACACCACGGATAGTCACGCACTTAAAATCTTAGCAGCAGCTAGGTTGACGGGTTTGGTTTTAACATGCGACGCGCAGCTAAAATCTTAAAAATACACGAGTTCATCGATATCGTTTTTCAGCAGATATCTTAGTTACAACCAGACTGAGCTACCTGAGAAGTTTAGTGTTTCTATGTGATGAAAAGCAATAAAAACGGACTAGAAATCATCCCCGTTGCTAGGGTCGTTACTAAGGGTCGGACTACTTCCTGGAGCGGTAGACAAGGCATACGTTACATAAGAGTACTGACGCGACTGATTGTTTTCCAGTTGGTAGTCAAACTCCATGTATTGCCATGGAAATGGAGATCACACTATCAAAGTTTTATATTTTGAACTTCAACAATAAGTCAACCAGCTGATACAACGATACAAGTCTAAATAAAAACTGATAATTTGTCTCCTTAGTTCCCAGCCTCCAAAATCAACAGTTAACAGCAGCTCAGGTTATAAATCACATCAACGTGTCCCTGAGTTCAAGTTTGATACTGATGTTTCTCGCTACATATTCCCATCTGTGTTTTTTCATAGTTTTGATGTCTTCAGTTTTGTTCTCCACAGTAGAAAACAGTAGAAATAAAGAGAAACTCCAGAATGAGTCGGTTTGTCCAAACTTCTAACTGATGCTGTATATTGCAGATAGTTTAAAGGTAAATCAAATAGGCAAATATAGTAAGTACAGGTATCATTTTCAGATTTTTTTTTAACTCTTAAATATCAGTTTCAAACAAAAACAAAAAAAATCCTGTTTTTGTTGTGGGTTGTATTCACGTATGTTGAACCCCGTTGTTTGTGTCCCGGCCGTTTGTCCCATACTGTCACGTGAAAGTTGTTGACTCTTTTTTGTTTGTGTGTGTTTCGGTGTGTTTCGAAGGAGACCTAAACTGCATCGCGGGCGCAACATCTCGTAACGGAGCATTCATCTGGGACGTCAGGAAAGGAAAAATCATCACCCGCTTTAACGAGGTCACGCATTTATAAATCACTCTGTGTGTCGGTAGTGTCAGAGAATCATCAGGGGATCATCTGTAGATTCATTCAAATCACAAGTTGTAGTTAGTTACTGAGGTGTCTTGAGTGCAGCTCATCAAATACGATGATGATGGTGACGACCTCTCTGTCTTCCTCCAGCACGGTAAGAACGGTATATTCTGTATATCCTGGAGCCATAAGGACTCGAAGAGGATCGCGACCTGCAGCGGTGATGGATTCTGGTGAGAGTTCATCCTCTTCTGGTCAGTCAGCAGTGTTATAACTGTCCTTCACAGAGTCAGACGTGTCTTCTGTTGCTTTGACGACAGCATCATCCGGACCATCGACGGTAAAATCCTCCACAAGTACAAACATCCTGCGGCGGTGTTTGGGTGCGACTGGAGCCAGAACAACAAGTAAGACCTTCATGTGATTGTTATTATTGATGAAAAGAGTTTAAAACACCTGAAAGACAACAGCTACATAAGTAGAACTAAATCAAAAAGATGCAAACAAAGCAGGGCTGTAAAGGAAGGAATTTGTCCAATAAATCAGATTCTGATAGAGCGCAAAGCTGTTGCCGTGACAACAGCCGATGCATGTTGAACCCGAAAACACAGATCTAAACAATCAGCACAGTTTCACGGTGGATGGTCAAGATTAGTGTCACACGTTCACACCATTTACCAAGAAACCAGTTTAAACCAAATCTAAAATCTGTCTAAAACTAAGTCCATAATCAGTCCTAAACCTTCTTAAACCAGTTTATAACTAGTCAAAGTCCATCTGCAAGTAGTCTAAAACCGGGTTCAAAATCAGTCTGGAACCACATCTAAAACGAGTTTAAACCAAGTCTAAAATCAATCCTAAATCAAGTCTAAAATCAGTCCTAAACTTTTCTAAAACCAGGATTAAAAACAGTCCAAAACCACATCTGAAACCAGTTTAAACCAAGTCTATACACCAAGTCCAAAACCAGACTTAAACCAAGTCCAAAATCAGTTAAAAACTAGTCTAATGTCCATCTAAAAGTGGTCTAACACTGAGTTCAAAATAAGTCTAGAACCACATTGGGAACTAGTTTAACCCGAATCCAAAATCAGTCCAAACCAAGTGAGTGATCAGTGAGTAAAAGCGTTATCTAAACACAAAGTACATTAAAGGATCATTCCGCTTTATTTCCTCCTGCTGCGCTTCCATGAACGTTACTGCCGTGTCCCTGTGGGTCGGGCTAATTTTAACCCTCCACCTCCGGTTCCAGGACTCCCAGGGAACTCCAGTTTTTTGCTGTTTAGTGGGACTGAACAGAGAGCGTAAACTAAGCCTTGTTAATCTAGTGCAGGTGTAACCTCCTCCTGCTACCGCCTCTCTCCTTCCGCAGGGACATGATCGCCACCGGCTGTGAGGATAAAAACGTTCGCGTGTACTACCTGGCCACCAGCTCGGATCAGCCTTTGAAGGTCTTCACCGGTCACTTGGCCAAAGTGTTCCACGTCCGCTGGTCTCCTCTCCGAGAGGGAATACTGTGCTCTGGATCAGACGACGGGTGAGTGCGGACACACACACACACACACACACACACACACACACACACACACACACACACACACACACACACACACACACACACACACACACACACACTGAAGGGGTTTCAATGAATAAAGTCTGAATATGAAGCAAAGTGCATGTAGAGGAGATGTCATACTCTGTGTGTGTGTGTGTGTGTGTGTGTGTGTGTGTGTGTGTGTGTGTGTGTGTGTGTGTGTGTGTGTGTGTGTGTGTGTGTGTGTGTGTGTGTGTGTGTGTGCAGCACTGTCCGTATCTGGGACTACACACAGGATGCGTGCATCAACGTGCTGAGCGGTCACTCAGCGCCGGTCCGAGGCCTGATGTGGAACACAGAGGTTCCTTACCTGCTCATCTCAGGTGACCTCACCGCAACATCTGTCTGATTATCTCACGAATAAACATATTGATTTGTGACCGGTACGTTATTGGCAAGATAATCACGTTATAAATGGACCGTGTTGTATTTAAACTGTTAAATATAATGATTTTGCAGGTTCTTGGGATTATACGATCCGAGTGTGGGACACAAGAGACGGGACGTGTCTGGACACGGTCTACGACCACGGAGCTGATGTTTACGGTGAGACAGCCGGACGGGAACTGCTAAACTATCAGTATTGAATGATATACAGTGTCGGTCAATGCAGCACCGAGGCAGGAAGTAAAATACTTTCGATATGTTACACACAACTAGTTTTGATGACACACGATGCATGATTTATGTTTGTCACATAAATTCTTTATGATTAATGCTTCAGTTATTCGATGCTTGTTAGTGTTTAGTTTTGAACCTGAGTCCTGCGTGTGTGTGCGTGTGTGTGTGTGTGTGTGTGTGCATGCACAGGTCTGACGTGTCATCAGAGCCGTCCCTTCACCATGGCGAGCTGCAGCAGAGACAGCACGGTGCGTCTGTGGTCTCTCACGCCGCTCATCTCTCCTCTGCTGCTGAACATCGTCACCGAGCAGCCGTGGGAGAAGATCATCGGAAACACAGGTGAGCGCTGACCTCTGACCTGCCGAAGGTCACTCTTAACGGCTCATCTCGACTGAGCCGTCTGTGTGTCTCTGCAGACACGGCGATGGTTCCCGGCTCACCTCCGCTGCTCTGCGGTAAAGTGTCCAGAGACGTCAAGCAGGAGCTGGACAAGCTGAGCCTCGACATCCGGGACAAGAAGCTGCGCTGGTTCTCCGAGTGCTTCTCGGTATTTACTTTATGAATGCTCATTCTTCATCTGGGATGTTCTCTGGCATCGAACTGTATAACGTAGAAACCAGTTATCACACCAAAGCATTGCCGTACGCCGGTCAGTCCGCGAGAGGTCAGTGTCACGTTTTGTACTGTGCCGACATTTTATGCACAGAATACCACATGCGTAGACTCCCGAAAAGATCATGGTTTGCTTTAGATTAAGTAACGTTACGTACGTCGTGTAAAATTTTACGTAACTTAAAGTAACGTACGGTAATGAAATCTTTCTCACGGACTTGCGATCCTTCTTTGACCCTGGTCATACATGCATGTACTTGTCACGCCTAGGTGAGACAAAACGCGACACTGACACGGTGTCCTCTAGTGGACTGATGGGAGTATTACACACTCTGGTGGGATACTGAGCTGGATCGATAGACTGTATATAAAAGTGGACGTAGCTTCCACGTCTGAAAAAGTGCCTTAAGCTGCAATACCACCGAGTGCCACTAGATGTCTACGAGTTCACTCGGTGTTGTTAGCTAAAGTCGCTCCTTCTTATCAGTTTTCTGGCAGTCCATCTAAATATAATCCTGTCATTAATGAGAAAATAAGCTTAAAAAAGACATGGTTCTGGGGGCGTGTCTGATTGACAGGCCTGTGGTACAGTCAGGTTTCCGGGATGTAGTGTTGCTGTCGCCGCTTCAAAAAGTCCGTTTACGAACAGTTTATCAGGGCATTTGTTGTGTATTCAAAGGCTCTTCTGCTTCGGCCTCACTTATCCGAACATTTTATTAAACGGTCTGTGGCTGGTGCTCGTTTCCGATCCGTGTGTGTCCCGTGTCCAGCCTCCAGGGGGCAGCAGTAACCTCTGGGACTTGGTGTCCGTCATCAGCGGCCAGGACGACTCGCTGTTGCCTGCCAGCTACAGCAAAGGAGTGATGCACATGAAGCACCTGCTCAAGTTTAAGACTGTGAGTCACTGTTACAACAGAGAGGTCATTGTGTGTTAGCCAGGTAAAACAAACAGGTAGACAGCCAATCAGATCACCGAATGGACCGAGGCAGAGACAAGCACTTCGGCTCAAGGAGATGTAAATAATAGCTGGATTTGTTTGCCTCCAAACAGGGAAACAAGGTCCACTTGATCATTAAGCTGCTTATTTTTCAGCTTATTATTGATTTATGCAGTCAGTCGAGTTCAAACAGCTGCAACACACACATAAATAGAAATACACAATAACACAACACGAGCAGAGAGATTATCAGTTAACACAAATTCTAAATTTTCTCTACATACACTTCACTACATTTTCACATAATGAATTTATTCATAAAGTGTGTTTTACATGGAAAATGCAAATGAGACAATTCACCACAAGAAATCAGGCAGGAAGCTAATAAAACACAAGAATAAATAATAACGTTCAGCGAAAGAAGAAAAACATCACATTAGAAAAAATATAAAGCATATTGGACACCAGTAAAAGGTATTCTTTTCATGGTCTTCCATTGTGTTGTGCCGTCTTTCAGTCTGAAGCGCAGGAGCTGACGATCGTCAAGATGTCTAAATTTGGAGGAGGCATCGGAGCTCCCAGTAAAGAGGAGCGGCTGAAGGAGGCGGCAGACATCCATCTGAGACTTGGACAGATTCAACGATACTGTGAACTGATGGTGGAGCTGGGACAGGTCTGTATGAGAGAGAGACTGGATGTGCTGGCAGTGATCCCATCTGTCAAAATTAATGTTTGTGAAACTAAAATAAAGACCCTAAACTGATCAATAAGTTTAGGGAGTGTTCCTGGTGAACAGCGAGGAGGAAGCGTCATCTCTTCAGTTCCACACGGAGCAGTATTAACTTCTCAAAGACGACAATATGCATCCATTAAATCATACATTGACTCTGGTGGGACGCGAACCCACAACCTTTGAATCACTTTTTCTGTGTCTAACTAGAAGTCCAATGCGCTATCCATTTGGCGCAATGAATAGGGCATTGGACTTCTAGTTAAACACTAGAGAAGTGATTCAAAGGTTGTGGGTTTGAGTCCCACCCTATAATCTTTGATTTAATAGATGCATGTTGTCGTCTTTGAGAAGTTGATTTCCATGTCCAGTGTTCACAAAAACATGTCGAACTCAGGTGTTGATGTTGATCAATATTTCCTTAATGAAGGTTGTTGCTTCCTCCTGCTCCGTGTGCATCACTGTGCTGCATTCAGCAGGAACACTCCCTGAACTTACTGGTGAGCTCCATTTTGGCAGTGAAAAGCTTCACTTTATTTGTTGAACCTTAAAGAGAATTAATATGAAAACAGATGTACATTCAGGTGTAAAGGTTCAGAGGGAAACATCTGGGCATCATCAAAGAGACTCTGGCAAACCAGCTGTCAGTCCATGAGGTGGGAATGATCTTGTTCTTACTGTTCTCATCTGTCTTTTAGTGGGAGAAAGCATTATCTGTTGCACCAGGAGTCTCAATGAAGTACTGGAAGAAGCTCATGCAGAGGTAAACCAAGTTTCAGCTTCTCTTCTAAACAACAACACGTTTCAGTCAGAGTTTCACGTGTGTGTTTTGTCAGACTGTGAACATGCCGAGAGATGTTTGTTCAGTAAGTGACGTGAAGTGAAAGAAAACCTGCATCAGTGCTCGATGCCACGATTCAAATGAGCAGCAGGTGGACAAAACAAGAGCAAACTTGCACAAATACAACTCCGCCTTTAAAACAAAGAGTTGTTGATTCGTTGTCGATCAGTGTGTGAAATATCAGAATCACGAATAAACACAAATAAAATTTGACTCCCCTTCTCGTGTTTGTTTCCCTCCTCTAACAGTCAGCTGTTTGCTTCCCTCTATGTCTGTAATCTCCTGTAATATATGCGGTGACGACTTTGAAGGAATTGGCCCAATGAAGCTGAAATTCCCTCGAGGTGTTCCCGAGATGTTGTGTTCACGAGAACGGGACGGACAGCCTGAAAACATGACGCCTCTGTCCACAGCTGTCACCAGCGTGGAAACACCATAATCCAACATCCATCTGAGAAGTCAGAAACCGTAGAGGCGGAAAAAAAACGAGTTCAAAGTTTGTCTAAAAGAAGTCCAAAAACACATCGGAAACCAGTTTAAAACAAGTCCAAAATCAGTCCTAAACCGAGACTAAAATCAGTCCTAAACCAAGTCTAAAATCAGTCCTATCAGCTGTCAATCTGATGTTTAATATCAGCACAAGTGACAAACCTTTACATGCTACATGCTGTTTCATTATTTTTGTAACGTGCTCTTGTTGCAGGAGGGCAGATCAGCTGATGGCGGAGGATAACGACGACGCCATCCCGTACTGCATCGCCACCGGAGACATAAAGAAGCTGGTCGCCTTCTTCACCAGCAGGGGGCAGCTGCTGGAAGCCTTACTGATAGCACAGGTACAGAGAGGGAGAAGTAGAGTGGGAGGAGGGGGGTCAAAGGTTAAAACAAGAAAGGAAGGTGAGGAAGTATTGATCCGATATAATGAATCATGATTTTTTTTTAGGGAGCATGTGAAGGAAACATTCGTGCACCTCAGAGTTCAACGGTCAACCACACAGCTAATGACGGGGATAACAGACAACAATACCAGAGGTAACACACACACACACACACACATGCACACACACACACACACACACACGCTCTGAAACGGATTTCTTTTGAGTTCCGTTGAACCCAAACTGAGATCTTTTCCTGAACCTGAACATGTTTTGGTGCCAAAACCACGTGTTTTCACGCCAAGGCAAAATGTGACACTGACATGGCGCCCTCTAGTGGACTGATGGGTGTATTACTGGGCTGAATTATTTCTGTGATTATTGAGTGTGTTCGCTGGCTAAATGAATAAAGTCTTTCAGAGAAATAGATCAACCCGTTATACTAAAAAAGGATTGAAACCAGCGAGTCTTGCAGTGAGAAGTGTAGCTCAACAAAATAAGTCTGAGGTTGATTCAACATCTGTCTGAAATCTCAAAACATTTTGTTTGTGATGCGCTCCGGTTGCTCATCTTCTCTCCAGCCTCCTCCATGAGGTCTGTAAGGAGCTGGCTGAGTGGTACTTCCAGGACGGATGCTCGGTCCTGGCAGCGTGCTGTCACCTGGCTGTGGACGACATCCAGGTAAACCTCAGGTTCTGAGTCTGTGGACTCACCGTCTGTGGACTCACCTGTCTGCGCTGTAAAACAGAAGTTTAAAAACCTTGTGCCTTGTTTCCAGTTAGCCATGTCGAGTCTGATCCGAGGTAACGAGCTGGAGTTGGCCGCGTGTGTGGGGATCGTACTCGGAGAGGCAGCCAATCAGAGCACTGCGTACTGCCTCAAACTGTTGGCCAGGAAGTACATGACCACGCCCACATGGTACGACTGCGGTGCAGGTTTGGTGTGTTTGGTGTATTTATCTCTTTAAGTATCAAACCACGTAGACTGTGTATAAAAGTGGACGTAGCTTCTGAAAATTGAGGCCGATGCCGAAGTGCCTTGAACTGCAGTACCACCGAGTGCCACTAGAGGTTGGCTCCAAAAAGCCTCCGGCTCCATAGAGTCCCATTCAATTTCCCTCATTAAATTCGAAGTCAATAAAAAAAAAAAAGTTATCTCAGTGTTGTTAGCTAAAGTCGCTCCTTCTTATTAGTTTTCTGGCGGTCCATCTGAAAATAATCCCGTCATTAATTAGAAAATAAGCTTCAAAAAGAATGTTTTTGGGGTGTGTGTCTGTTTGATTGACAGGCCTGTGGTGCAGTCAGGTTACAGCTATCGGTGGGCGGGACGTAGTATCGTCAGGTTTCCAATCAGATCAGTCAGATCCACCGCTTGCTCCTCCCCCAGCTCGTCCAAATATGGTCACTTCCTGCTCCGAACCGCTCCGAACTAGCAAGATGACGACGGACAAAATCCAAACTGGAGGCTTCATAACGTTCACAAACCAACGGGTGACGTCACTGCTGGTTGATACTTATATGAAACCTAAACAAGGGCACACACGAGCACTTATAACGTCTGTGACAAGGAAAAGTTTGAGTTTTTTCTTTCTGCAACTTCCCAACTCATGAAAACCTGGTCGATGACAACACGACAACAATACAAACCTTTAATCTTTTCTCTATTTACAATCAGGGACCTTTCCGTTGACCTGCTGCACATGATCCCTGACAACCACATCTTATTGGCTAAGCTGTGTGCGTTCTACCCAGGAAGTGACGCTGAAATCAACCAGTTACACGAAAGGGTGAGTGAGTTCAGTAGTTCTGGATGAAGCGGAGTGAAAGCTACCTGTCTGATTGCGGTGATGTTGTTTTGTCTTTAAAGTGCGGCCTCCCGTCCTTGGAAGAGTGTTCGTCCCTGGCAGAAGCAGCCATGTCTGAAGGAGATTTGTTTTCAGCGGTGAAGTTCCACCTGCTGAGCTCTGAGCCCGAAAACGCCCTTCAAATCGGGACAGACCACGTTAAAGGTACCGACACCATTTACGTGTCTGCATTTGACATGATTAGAGTTTAGAGAGAAAACGAGCCAAAACACTCAAGCCAGACCCGACAACATTCACTGGCTCCTCCCGCCAACTTGCAGTCACTCCCCACTAACCCGTCAGAAAATGGAAAGAGGCAGTGTTCAGGCACCTTATTGGTAGTTATAGACTGTATTTAAAAAGCTCTGAAAAATGAGGTCCATGCAGAAGTGCTGCAATACCACCGAGTGCCACAAGAGGTCGGCTCCAAAAAGCCTCCGACTCCATAGACTCCCATTCAACTTCTCTCATGAAATACAAAGTCAATAAAATTTCTCCACGAGTTATCTCGTTGTTGTTAGCTAAAGTCGCTCCTTCTTATTAGTTTTCTGGAATTTCATCTGAAAATAATCTCGTCATTAATTAGAAAATAAGCTTCAAAAAGATGTTTTTGGGGTGTGTGTCTGTTTGATTGACAGGCCTGTGGTGCAGTCAGGTTACAGCTATCGGTGGGCGGGACGTAGTATCTTCAGGTTTCCAATCAGATCACTCAGATCCACTGCTCGCTCCTCCCCCGGCTCGTCCAAATATGGTCACTTCCTGCTCCAAACCGCTCCGAAGTGATAAAGACATAAAACATCTGAGCTTCGATTTGAATTCACGATTTAAAACACCAACAGAAATGTCCAATAAAGTTATTAAGTCTTTATACTGTGCTTATAAACTCTCTTTGATTTTCCTCCTCACCAGAACAGCTGGCTGGATCTGATTGGACGGTGGACAGCGTTCAGCCAATCCTGGACCTGATGAGCTACATCAGAACCGACCGCCTCATCATGGCCAAGCTGACCGAGTCAGAACATTTATTATCAGCAATAATCGTTTGTTTTAACACAATGTCAGAGTTAATTCGTGTGTGTGTGTGTGTGTGTGTGTGTGTGTGTGTGTGTGTGTGTGTGTGTGTGTGTGTGTGTGTGTGTGTGTGTGTAGAGCCCGCAGTGAGCTGTTGATCCTGTGTGGTTATATTGGAGGTCTCCTGTCTATCAGAAGTCAGTACTCCAGCATCGTACCAGCACTCTACGAATACACCAGGTAGACACACAAATCTGTGTGTGTGTGTGTGTGTGTGTGTGAGAATGATTCTTTATTCACCATTGCTGCATTTAAAGTTAGAAAATGTTGTTTCTACAGCAGTCCAGAAGGTAGGTAGGTAGGTAGGTAGGTATATACTTTATTAATCCCCGAGGGGAAATTTTTTCGCCACAGCAGCATACATACAGGAGCAATAATAGAAACAATAGAATAAAATAATAATAGAATAGAATAATATAATAGAAAAGCAATAAAATAAAAAATATAAATATAAAATATAAAATGCACAGTACATACAGTATATATACAGTACATTAAATATCTATATATATTATATACAACAAACCAATAAACACAGTCAACATATATATATATATACATACAGTACAGTATATATCTATATATATAATATACATATAATATACAAGCAACCAAGAAACACAGTCAACAGTGTTTTTGTACTGTGATGGATTTTGCCAGAGGTGAGTTATTGTACAGTCTTATTGCAGTGGGCAGGAATGATCTCCTGTATCTGTCCTTGTGACAGCGGAGCTGGAGGAATCTTTTAGAGAAAGTGCTCCTCTGTCCCTGCAGCAGGTGGTTGAGAGGGTGGACAGGATTATCCAAGATGGACAATAGTTTGATCAGCGTCCTCCTCTCCACCACCTTTTCCAGACTATCTAGTTTGTAGCCGATGATGGAGCCGGCCTTCTTAACCAGTTTGTTGAGTTTGTTGGTGTCACCGGCTCCAATGCTGCTCCCCCAGCAGACCCCAGCGAAGTACAAAGCACTGGCCACAACAGACTGGTAAAACATCTCCAACATCCCGCTGCACACATTGAAGGATCGAAGTTTCCTCAGAAAAAAGAGTCGACTCATCCCCTTCTTGTAGACAGCATTGATGTTGGTCTTCCATTTCAGTCTGTTGTCGATGGACACACCAAGGTACTTGTACTCCTCAACCATGTCAAGAAGGGACAAACCCAAACACTGAATCTAGAGAGTTTTTTTCAGATTCTGTCACAGTTTGGAAGAGCAGGACGTTTAGTTCGGTTGGATGCAAACTTGAAAAGTCACCACCAGACAGCACTAAAAGCTGCACACTGCTCCTTCAAATGTGTTTATTAATTGCATATACCGACATGCCTGAGAGGCAGCAGCAGGTTTTATCGCAGTTAAAGTCCTCTCGCTCATTTCAACCCCGCAGACCGTCGCTCCGTTTGAGTCGACACTTCTGATCAGTGCTCATCAGCTCCTCCGCCATCTCGTGGGCATTCATTTCATATTTCAATGAGTCTGGAGGATTTAAACAGGAGGAGTGATTTACAATAACTGTTGAATCGGAGATGATTGGTGTGTGTGTGTGTGTGTGTGTGTGTGTGTGTGTGTGTGTGTGTGTGTGTGTGTGTGTGTGTGTGTGTGTGTGTGTGTGTGTGTGTGTCTCAGTCAGCTGCTGAAGCGCAGGGAGGTGTGTGTCCCTCTGAAGATCGAGCAGCTGTCTGTGGAACTGGACGCCTGGCGGGCCTGCACGCAGAGCAACAGCATGTAGGTGACACACACACACACACACACACACACACACACACACACACACACACACACACACACACACACACACACACACACACACACACACACACACACACACACACACACACACACACACACACACACACCTTATTTAACACACCGCGGTGTTAACAGGTCACCTATATAAGGCATGGCCGGGGTCATGAGAAGCAACAGAGTGGCGGCTAAATAAATCTGTAACAGCTGGTCACACACACACACACACACACATACAAAAACCACACACACACACACTCTAACAAACACACAACATTGTTACACCTTCGTATCTCTAATAACAACACAATCAAACAGAAGACGGTAAAAACACTCGGACAACTAGGATAAGAGGAGTGAAAGCGTCTCCTTGCTTATCAACTTGAAGTGTTGCTGAAGAGGCCGATGATGAGGCCAGTTGCCACGGCAACACGGGAGAGGAGAGAGCCGCTGAATCACCCCTTGAGGAGAGATGAGCATGTTGTTGTGACTGATGACAGAGATGTTGATGTTGCTGATTGGTCAGGTGGCCGAACACGAACATCGTTTTCTTGGTGCAGAGCACTTTATGATGAAGACTCACTTGGAGGGAGGAAGAGCAGCGAGGACACCAGTCTGAGTATAAACCAATCAGCAACCAGCAGTGACATCACCCGTTGGTTTGTGAATGTTATGAAGCCTCCAGTTCAGATTTTGTCCGTCATCATCTTTGCTAGTTCAGAGCGGTTTGAAGCAGGAAGTGACCATATTTGGACGAGCTGGGGGAGGAGCCAGCGGTGGATCTGACTGATCTGATTGGAAACCTGACGATACTACGTCCTGCCCACCGATAGCTGTAACCTGACTGCACCACAGGCCTGTCAATCAAACAGACACGCCCCCCAAAAACAGGTCTTTTTGAAGCTTATTTTCTAATTAATTACGAATTAACAGATGAACCGCCAGAAAACTAATAAGAAGGAGCGACTTTAACTAACAACACCGAGATAACATGTGGACATTTTTTATTGACTTTGTATTTCATGAGAGAAGTTAAATGTGAGTCTGTGGAGGCTTTTCGGAGCCGACCTCTAGTGGCACTCGGTGGTATTGCAGTTTAAGGCTCTTCTGCATCGGCCTCATTTTTCAGACCCGGAAGCTACGAACACTTTTATGTACAGTCAACATGTCCGTCACACTCCAGTAGTGAAAGTTTGTGTCTCCTAAACCTCAGAACATGAAGCAGATTCATCGTATCGTTGTTGAAACTTAAAAGAAAAACACAAACAGCATCTGTGGTTGCAGAGGAGATATATATTGGTGCAGTGTTTTTAAATAACGAACAGCCTTTGACCTCTGACCTAAGTTCCTGCATCCTGCCGAGCCGGGTCGCAGCGACACTTTCTGAACGTATTGATCTTATTGGATCAGTTCCACTAACCGGCTGTCGTCATGTCTCCACAGTCCTCCATCAGAGAGTCAGAGAGACGAGTTCAGCTGCCTGGAGAGGAGAGTCCAGTCGACAGACTCCGGTAACACTTCCTATAGGGAGCTGCGCTGATTGGCTGCCGTGTGTACAAGCTGCTCTGTGATTGGGTGGAGATAAACAATTAATCGGTCAGCGTGTGTGAGTGCTCGACGACGTTGTGGTGAATTCATTCAGAGATGTTTTCTGGCCTCCTTCAGCCGCGTTGGTTCTGTGTGGCGCCGATTACGTGACGGGCTCCAACCTGCCGAGCCACTCGGACCTGCAGCTGTCCTGCTTCACCGGACACAGGATTCAGGTGTGTGTTACTCCGTCCCGCCGCCATGTCGGTGTTTGATTTTGTGTTTTTTTTTTTGCCTTGTAACGTGTTTTTTTTTCTGTGTTGAACTTAGAGAACCATCACGGGGCTCAAAGGGATAAAAAAAAAAAAAAAAAAAAGTATCTAAAAGTGACGTAGCTTCACAGAACAGACAGTCTGTGACTGTAATATAGAAAACAAAGGCTCCATCTGCTGTCACAATAAGAGATTTAAATGCTTTTTTAAATCACATTCATTCAACACTAAAACAAAGTTCAGTCTCTTACAGCTGGAAGTGTGGAGAAAACTCATTCAACATATTCCTCATTCCCATCATAAGACCACATTTCCCACAAACCCCGTCACTTCCTGTTGTTGCAGTTTGTTTTGATGGTGAGAGGAGAGGGGGGGGCGGAGCCTCGCTGGTTGGAAATGAACACTTAGTTTTGATAATAAAGTCAGTTTTATTTTGAAAGGCGACTTTATGATGTCATACTTTCAGCTTCTGTTCACGACAGGTTTTGCGGAAACATTTGGGGAATTTTGAAAAGTATTGAATTTGAAATTGTGATTTCCTGAAAGGTCTCTTGGTTTGTTTGTGTGTCTGTTTGCCGACACGTCACCAGCGCGTTTGTCTGTTCCTCCGGTTGTGTTTCGGTGTGCAGGGTCCAGTGTTTCTGCTGGAGGACAGTAAATCCGCCATCTCCCTGAACGACGCTTTAATGTGGGCGAAGGTGAACCCGTTCTCTCCGCTGGGGACGGGACTCCGCATCAACCCCTTCTAACGCCGGACCGGGGAGGACACCGGGGAGGACACCGGGGAGCGACATTGAAAACTTCGTGGCCGAGCGTATTTCCAGAAAAGCGCGCAGCTTTTGTAGATTTTGATATCGGTTAGCGTAGCCGTGACGTGATGAGAACTCGGCCGACAAAACAAAATCATCATGCTTCGCCCGTGGAGGAGGATCCGCGTCGGAGGAGACGAAGACTCGTCCGGTCGGATTCCCTCCTTTCACCTGCTAACGTTCCCCGAAGTATGAGCGTGTACATACAGGGTATAAATCTGAACTCTTCTATTGTAAAAAAAAAAAAAAAGAAAATAAGAAAAAAAAAAAGAAAGAAAAGAAACACGGGAATAAAAACACCCGCTGAGGGTTTAAAACGGACTCCCGCCTTTTTCTTTCTGCTCACGTTGACGCGATGCTGCCTTCGGATGGGACTCGTGGGACGCGGGACGTTTTTGCGACAACGTGGACGCCGTTTAGAAGCCACCGAGGCTAACGGGTTAGCAAGCTAACGGGTTAGCAAGCTAGCGGGCGGCTAACGCGATGCAGGAAAGGCAAAAGAATAACGACAGATTACAAAAAAAAACTCCACACGACTAAAATGACACTAAATTAGCTTCCCCTCAGTCCATTAGCTGTCCCTGCTTTATCTTGGACGGGGTCCCGGGGGGCGGAGCCTATCACAAGAGACAAAACGATAATTCATGTAGTTTCTGCAAAAGCAGGAAAAAAAATGTGATAATTTTGATACAAACTTAAGCCAAATAAGTAAAATAAAGTTTGACAAAAAACATTTTATTATATAAATGGTGCTCTGCTGCCACCGTCAGGCCACTAATAGTAACTGAGGGCACACCGCATTGTCTCAGTCAAAGCAAAAACAAAATATAAAGAAGGTTTTTGGGGATAAAGTTTGTGGCAGTTGAGACAGAAAGCTCAGAAATGAGTGAATATTAAATGAAATTAGAATAATTTACTGGTCAAAAGTGAGTCGATTCTTTTGACAATAAAGCTGATAAATAAAAGGATCTTGCCAACTATCTAAATACCAGTTCCCTTGACAGATGTTGACAGCACACCGGTCACATGACTCACTCCAGCTGACGCAATACACACTCATTATAAACCGAAAAATGGTCCAAAAACTTAATAATACCTAAACTGGGTTTCTGACAAAACTGTGAAGGTTGAAGTTCGGCACAAAATGGAGTTTCCCCATCGCAGGAGATCATTCTGCCTTCAATGTTTGGTCGTCAACATCAGCGGTAGTGGACGGGATTCGAACCTGCGATCACGGCGCAGCAGGTACTCGCCTGCAGTCAAGCGTGATTCAGCGGAAAAACAGTCCGTTTGACTCTTTCTACCTGCGACTGGAAATGAAATGAATCCTTGTAAGAGACATTACCTTAAAGACGCGAGTTCGAATCCCACTAAAGGGAAGTCACAAGCAAAAAAATCCGACATTAAAGCAACACGACGACAATCTTAAACTTCATAAATAAAAAAATTAAAAAAAAATACAAAAATAAAATAAAACAAAAACATAACAAATCATCATCATTTGTTCGCCACCAGAGGTCCCCAGCCTTGTTTCCTCCTCTAAGCCACGCCCACCTCACCTGTTTCCTGCCCCAGGTGTAGCCGCTCCTTTAATCAGCCACTCGGCTCCTTATACTTCTGGTCAGCCGCTGCTCCTTCGCCGGATTGAAAAGTACCGTTTGCCGGGACTTCGAGATTCTTCTCCACCTTCGTAAGTAGTTTTTTTTTGTTTCTTTTGCCGTTTTTCTGGTTTGCGTCCATCACTCTTTTCCAAAACCGTCATCTCTCCTCTCTGGATTTGAACTGTTTATACGTGTTTCTCTGTGCGTTCCCGATAAAATCCCCTGAATTTAATCATCTAAAAAAAAAAAAAAACGTCCTCGTCTCCCTTTTTTTTTTTTTTCTTCCAAACAATCCCAGTGGATATTTTATTTTGTGCATAAAACATATAAACCAGCTGTCAAATAATAACTGTTAAGCTTCTTAATAATAACACTTTTAATATAATAACACTGTCGTGAGTCGAGTGGCCGAGACTTCCTGAAACGAGACGCGACGTCTCAAAATACAAAAAGCAGAATAATTAAATAAAGAAGAGTTCTGACGTGACGGGTCGCTGCGTGTCAGGCAGACAGCGGCTCGTAGGTGTGGAAGTGGATCCCCTTGGAGCAGGTGATCTTCATCACGGCTCCGTTCAGACTGCTGTCCTGGATCAGCCTCATCATGCCCTCGGCGATCAGAGACGGCCTGCGGGGCGACACGGCCGTGGAAATCGTCATAAATACAAAACTCTGCCATAACCCCCGACCTGCATGTGTTTTTAATACTTTAAAAAAAAATTATTATGACATTTTTAATTTGCACGTACAGCACTAAATTATCTATATCATTAATCCACAGTGTGTCTTTTAAGGTCATTTTAACACTTAGATTTGAATTAAAGCAATGTATAATTAGCATAAAGCTAAGTAAATCTAATCTGATGAGCAGCTGGTCTTCCTCTTCCTGCTCCCTTTGAGCTAGTGGGATTTAAAAATGACTTCAGACACTCAAATAAAGTTTTTATAAGAAATCAAAATCCAAAGTAAAATCATGGATTCCTGTGACCTTTAAACTCCACCCTAAAACCAGATCTGAAATCTCAAGTTGCCCTTTAAAACTGAGGAACAGCCTGCATGTCCTCACAACAACAGGTTTAAACTGGTCCACATAAGAGTGGAAAGACGCACGCACGCACACACACACACACACACACACACACACACACACACACACACACACACACACACACACACACACACACACACACACACAGGTCTCAGTGATGTCTTTCTTGCAAACCCCTGTCCTAAAAATACAAAAACAAACCTGCTGTGCAGTTCTTATTTAGAAAGACAGTCAGTGTGTCTGTCTCTCTCTCTCTGTGTGTGTGTGTGTGTGTGTGTGTGTGTGTGTGTGTGTGTGTGTGTGTGTGTGTGTGTGTGTGAGATCAGGAAGTCATCAGGCCACAGTTTCCTGTGACCTTCGTAGCTTCCTGCTGCTGAGCTGTCACTCCGTCCTCCCTGCAGGCTGTCCGTTATTAAAATATTATTCTTCAGAGTGTGTAACGTGTCATGAAGAGTTGTTGTGTTGCATCAGATTCGGCAGACGAGAGGTTTAAAAGCATCAGTTCCATCTTATTACTCTCCGATTTACAACTTTTCTAAGCTGGAATTTAAAAAAAAAAAAAAATTAAAAAAAAAAAGTTTAAAAACAGAAGCTGGTGCTGGAGGTGTGAATAAATTAGAGCAGCAGTGTTGTTGGATTTAGTGTCTTCTGGTGGTGCAACCTGATGTCCTGTCGATGTGTGTCGGTCCACTAGAGGGCACCGTTTCTGTGTCACGTTTTGCATCTGGTTCAGACTCCAGAAAATCTCTTCAGGGTTACGAGAAGATTCTGGTTTGGTTTTAAAAAATAGTACAATAGTTTAAAAAGTCATTTTTACATAACTTTAATATGTTACAATAAAGAAATCCATGCAGACTTTTGCTTGGTCACGAGCACCAGGTGATCACCCCTGACCGGGCTCTGTGGAAGAGGACCTGCTGCCTGAAGGACTCGTGTGTGTGTGTGTGTGTGTGTGTGTGTGTGTGTGTGTGTGTGTGTGTGTGTGTGTGTGTGTGTGTGTGTGTGTGTGTGTCCTCACTGTAAAACTCCAAACTTGCTCATGCTGCGTTTGAAGTCGTCCTTGAACTTGACGAACTTCCCCATGTTGTCCTCGTGTTCCACAGAGTGCAGCAGCGGCGTGTCCACGAAGGCCGGACACAGCACATTGATGCGAACGCCGTAGTCTCCCTGCATGGACGCGTCCTGGGAGGACACGAGGGTCAGTTGACGTCCTGAGAGCTGTACAGCGTGTACCGTGTGTGTGTGTGTGTGTGTGTGTGTGTGTGTGTGTGTGTGTGTGTCAGTCTTACCGCCATCGCCCGGGTGAAGCCGATGACTCCGTGTTTGGTGGCGGTGTAGACGGGCTGGTGAGGGGAGTGCATGAAGGCTGGTGGACATGAGGAGCGTTTATATTCAGACCATAAAATGTATATAAAAGTGTTCGTAGCTTCCGGGTCTGAAAAATTAGGCCGATGCAGAAGAACCTTAAGCTGCAATACTAGAGACAAGAGGTCGGCTCCAAAAAGCCTCCATAGACTCCCATTCAACTTCTCTCATGAAATACAAGTCAATGAAATTTCTCCACGAGTTATCTCGGTGTTGTTAGCTAAAGTCGCTCCTTCTTATTAGTTTTCTGGAGGTCCATCTGAAAATAATCCCGTCATTAATTTTAAAATAAACTTCAAAAATATGTGTTTTGGGGGCATGTCTGTTTGATTGACAGGTCTTGTGGTGCAGTCAGGTTACAGCTATCGGTGGGCGGGACGTAGTGTCGTCAGGTTTTCAATCAGATCAGTCAGATCCATCGCCTCCTCCTCCCGCAGCTCGTCCAAATATGATCACTTCCTGCTCCAAACCGCTCCGAACTATCAAAATGGTGACGGACAGAATCTGAACTGGAGGCTTCGTAACGGCTGTTCACAAACCAACAGGTGACATCACTGCCGGCTGCTGATTGGTTCAGAGGCGCCTCGCCGTGTTCCCAAACACAGCTTGCAGCTGCTTCTCAACGCAGACCTGACATCTGATCCAGCGGAGCGTCAGGTCAGTGAGCTGAATCCTCAGACTACAGCTTTTACTTTCCCAAAGAGAAACACGACGCACCGTCGTCTTGTGGCCACATTGATCCCTCTCTGCTCCTACTTCACATCAAACTCTCCTGCAGAGTGTTTCTTGACCTCTAGTCACCCTCCTCTCCCCCAAACATCAGCTCAGCTCCTCTTTCGCTGGTTGAGAGGTGTCCGCTCTGCTTTTCATTACCGTCCTGACAATCACACATTCACGAGGAAACACGAGGACAACGCGGCCAGCTCGGCCTCCGAGCTGAATCGTATTTTCCTTCGGTGTTGGAGCTCAAATATTTGGGCCAAAGTTAAAGAAAGAGAAAAAAAGAAAAAAGAAAAAGTGGAAACCTGATTAAAGCCAGTTAACAGGGATAATAAAAAAAAAAATTAACGCGTGAAGGCAGCGTGTTGAAGAAAGAAACAAGACGATAAACTCTCAATCTAAAAGATGGTGGACATTACACACACACACATGCATTCTTTCCCCTAACACACACACACACACACACACACACACACACACACACGCGCGCGCATGCATTCTTTCCCCTAACACACACACACTTACACACACTTACATGCACACTGATGCTATCAGCAGTGAGATAAGTGAAAAATGATTCCCATATGTCGGCTCTGAGTGGAGGCTGAACTGTTCGTGATCTACAACATGATGTCCGATGGCAGGAACGTCTTCTGGAAGCACTTTAACGACAAACGGCTCCAAAAGGAGAGAAACAGTTCAGAAACAGAAATCAGAACTCTGAACCGATGAAGACATTAAAACACATGGCAGAAACCCTCTGAGTAACTTCAGTGAAACTGAATCATAAAAACAACAGGCTGCTGTGAGTCATTCTGGTTGCCTGGAAACAAATTAACGGTCAGTTTAACAGCGAACATCTGAAGTGAAACTTTTCATTCCTTAAACGGACCTGAAACCCGCAAACAAAGTTTCAAATGGAGGAAAAATCATGTCAAATAAAAATTTTAAAAAATAAAGGAGGTCGCTACGTCCAACCTGAGGCCGGACCGCGTCCTGTGACGTCGACCGCCCTACGTTTCCAGCATTTCTCGCCGTGCACGTACGTAACGGTCTCCGACTTGTTTCCATGAGGTGTTGCGGGTCCCTGAACGTTTCACGCCTCCGTGCTGCCCCTACAGGTCAAGTGTATATTGCATCTTGCAGATACGTTAATTTCCGAGGACGTGCACGACCGACGCTCCAAACAGACGCAGGATACGCGACGCAGCCAGTCACGCGAACGCCTAGTTTAAAGTGAGATTTAGATCTCCGGCACGAAGCAGCTCCGCATCGGCTTCACTTTCCTGCCACATTCAGTCTGAATTTTGAAACGAAAAATTCAGAGTGGGACGAGAGATTCATCTCCACAAACAGCAGAGACCGACCGGTCCTCACTGCTGTGAAAACTGACAAATATTTCTCCACCACAGAAGCCTGAAAACCAACACCGGCTCAGACCCGAGGCTCCACCCCCTCCTGTTCGACCTGAGACTCCACCCCCTTCACTCAGACCCAAGGCTCCACCCCCTCCTGTTCGACCTGAGGCTCCACCCCCTTCACTCAGACCCAGGGCTCCACTTTAAGTGCAGTACTACTAAGGGCCACTAGGGGCTGGCTAAAAAAAAAAATTAAAAAAACATCACTTTTTTTTTTAGACCTGGAAGCTACGTCGACTTTGACATACAGTCTGTGTCATGCACATGTGTTTGTTACCTGCCATAGAGGAAACGTTGATGATGGTGCCTCCCTCCTTGCCGTGCTCTTTACTCATGTGCTCCAGAGCCAGGTAGGTCCCCTTAATGACGGAGGTCTGAGGAGGAAGAGGAACACGGTCACAGTGGAGGTCTTCACTAATGCGCAGCACGTGAAGTCAAACAGGAAGTTGTCAACAAACAGTCATTTATTTCATCATGGTGGACATCATGATTTCATTGTGAAAATTCACGTAGGGTGTGAATCCTTGTGAGGCTGTCGGGAGTCTGTGATGTGTCAACCAACCAACATGCAACAAAACAGCTGATTTTATGGCACCAAAGCTACTGAAATTAACCGTTTATATGTTGTATTAAAATCAAAACAAATGCAAAATAGAAGGAACTTCCTCAGTGATCTCAGACTTTGAAGTGTCTCTGCATTTTCCTGAAGAGACGGTGAAAACAGAGACTGAACCAAAACAAAGTCCACCTTAAACTTGGTGATGAGTGTGTGTTTAAAGTGCAGCGGGTGTGTGTGTGTGTGTGTGTGCGTGTCAGACCGTATCTGACAATCGGTAAATAAGAGAATCTCCGACGGAGCCTTGAGGGCCCACAGCTGATGAGCTCATCTGATCAAGAGGAATTTCCTCCTCCTAAACAAATGCAGTACAGATAGTAACATTTAAATGGGGCTGTTAGCACACGCTCAGAAGACACTGATCTGAAGTGTCTCGGCTTCTGTCTGCAGCAGCACGGACACTACAGGCGATATCACCGTCCACATCGGAGAAATATCCAACGCCCTCTTGTTAAAACGTTGCGTTTACTTGTGTGTGTGAGTTCCACGCTCACAAAACGTGAAAATGTCACACCCAGAGACGCCAAAGCGTCTCTATCTCACGTTTTGCCGTAGCTGACTGGCGTGTCTTCCAGCATCTTGCCGTCTTACCAGGTTGACTTGTATGGTCTTCTCCCAGTTCTTCTCATTATTGATGCCGGCGTTGTTGATAACAATGTCGAGGCGACCGAACTGCTCCACGGTGCTCTGGAAGGTGTCTGTTTTACAGAGACAGGAGAGAGACGGGATCTGCTCACCACGGCTTGAAAGACTGAAACGCACAGCATGAGACCACACCGTCTTCAACTACCCTCATCATCCTCAGCTCACAACTGAAACGCACCACGCTGATGTTGACTGCTGCTGCTGCTTTTTTTTTTTTTGCTCCAGAAGGAATTCAGTCTTTTTTTTTTTTCCCCATCAATCAACAATCAAAAATCCTAAATGACAAAAGTGAAAGCAATTTTAAACAAATTGACAAAATACCAAGACTTGAAATCTCTCTTTTACAAACGCATTAAGACTCTTTGTTTTGTCCTGAAGTCAGTGACCTCAATGGCTGTCAAATGGAAGAAGTGTGAAACAACCAGGACTCTGTAGAGTGGACTGTCCCAACAGATTAAGTCACTGATGGTCAAAAAGGTCATGAAGGATCCAGCGGTCCCATTAAGATGACAGAACCTGCCGGAGGGACGACCATCTCGGCTGCTTTCCTTCAACCAGGTCTTTATGGTCGATCGGACTGAAGATACTCGGAGTAAAAGACACACGACGACTGTTCAAGAACTTTTAAAGACTCTGAGAGCACGAAGAAAAAGATTCTCTGATCCGATGAGACGGAAACTCAACTTTCTGAGCAGAACTTCTCCAGTGAAGCACGGAGGTGGTGGCATCATCATCATCATCACCTGATGGCATCATCGTGATGTGGAGGTTCTTCAGGACAGACGGACGGTCAGAACTGAGTGAAAGCTGAATGCAGGTAAACACAGAGAGGTCCTTGAAGAGAAGCTGCTGCAGAGACCTGAGACTGGAACCACGGTTCACCTTTCAGAACCACAGTGACCCGAAACAAACAGCCAGCAGGACACTGGAGAGGCTTCAGGACGAGTCTCTGACCTCCACAGAACATGTGAGAAGAGACCTGAAGATGGAAGTTCAGACGCTTCCATCCAATCAGACGGAGCCTGGGACGATCTGCAGGAACGATACCGCTGCCGGAGGAGCTGAATTAAAGGTCTGAACGGTTTAATAAACAAGAGGTTCCACAAAAACGCACTTGAACTTCCTGGTCGTTGTGTTTTTTCCGCCGAGTTCCCACAGACTGATCTCCACGCTGCAGGGCTGCAGAACACATGTCGGGTTTCTGCGTGTATGTGGCCAATATAAACAGACTGAATGGGGGGATATACGTTGTGTTCGTACACAATGAGCCACCGGCGGCTTGTTTACCTCCACATGTGAGAGGACAGACGCGTGCGCACACACGCACACGCGTGCGCACACACACACACACACACACACACACACACACACACACACACACAGAAGATTTAAATGCAAAAAAAACAAACCAGCAAAGAGCTGCCAGCTTGCGGAGATGCATGCAGACATAAACATGATTCATCTTATTTTTACCACACACACACACACACACACACACATACAGTGTCCACACCAACAGCAGCACTATCTCGCATCACACAGCATTCCTCAGCCGTTCGCCTGCAGGGTTTTACCTCATCACTGTCAGACAATGAAACCTTGTCGTCCCCCCTGAAATGCCCACGCCCACACACACACACACACACACTCCTACACACACACACACACACACACACACACACACACACACACACACCTCCCCTCCTCGCTCTCACCCTGAAACGCCCACGCTCACACACACACACACACATGCAGAAATGTGTAGCGCGCTCATTCAGCTGAAACATGTCAACACGGTCATGAAACAGAACAAGACCCGACAGGCTGCGGGTTCTCTGGACCACAAGGGCACGTTCTTCCACATCTTGTTTTGTTTTTTGTGTTCTTTTTTTTTTTTAAATTTTATTTTTTTATCGTACGTGTGTAGCTCCGCTGCCGTCATGGATCATGTGGATAAAGATGTTTTGTTTTAGCAACTCTCGCTGCTAAATATAGTCCCAGAGTGATTGCTTTATTTATTTATTATTTTTAACGATGTCACTTCCTCAGTCTTCAGCAGGAAGTTCAGAGTTGCGTGGTCACAGTTCGACCTCATGCTCTGCAGCCCCACAACCTACGAAACCGAACGCGTTAGTGAGACATCTGCGTCACTCAGGCGGTAGTCAGTGAAGTGCCCCCGTCCCCCTCCCATACACCTCCCTCCCTCGTCTCACCTCGCAGGGCGTCTCCGTTGGACACATCGCACTGGACGAAGATGCAGTTGCCCTCTCCGAACTCGGCGTCCAGCTGGACCTTGCACTCGTCGCCGCAGGCCTTGTTCAGGTCCACCACGACCACCTGGCGGACAGATGTGTGTTACAGAGAGAGAGAGAGAGAGAGAGAGAGAGAGAGGGCTCACTTCTTCTTCTTCTTCTTCATGTCAGTCCTGTGGTTAGACGAGTTTGACAGTCGAAGCCCGTTCTCACAAACTAAGTCGGCTCTTTTGACGCCTTTCAAACGCACTGCGGCTTTAAGATACAAAAAGAAAATGAGCTCCCAATGTGTCAGCGAACAGCGGCGTCTGCAGGCACCCTGGAGGGAGCAGGGAGACGGCCGCGCTGGAGTTTTTTTTTTTTTTTTTTTTTTTGAGCGACGGTGTAAATGCGCTTCTCTTGAAATAATTAAAAAAAAAAAAGAAGTAAACCGGACGCCCCTCAGAGGTCACAGCAGGTCGAGCTGGAGCCGTCGGGACAGAAACTGAAGCAGCACTGACCTTTGCCGAGCTCAGCAGCAGAGAGTGGACCACGGCTCTGCCGATGCCCTGAGCCCCCCCGGTCACCAGAGCCACCTTCCCCTTCAGAGACATGATCCCAGACTGGCACAGCAGCTGCTTCTTCCTCTTCTTGCTCTTCCTCTTCTTCCACTCTCTCCGTGCGTTCACGCACCTCTCTGCTCTCTGTGGTGCTATCACAGGTTTTTTTTTCTCACCCCTGAGTGTGTTTTCACTCTGTTTTTTTTTTTTTTTTTTTTTTTTTTTTTAGCAAGGCTGTTCTCCCTCCCCTCTTACCCCCCCACTCCCCTTCTACTCCCCCCCACCTCACTTGGCCTCTGCTTATCAGTCCATACAAACACAGCATGTGTGTCAGAGGGAGAGTGTGGTTAAGTAAACTCCGTTGGATAATAATTACAAGTTTAAATCTGACTTGTCCTACATGAACGCTGTGGTTCACACACACCCCTCTTCCCCCCACCTGCGGTTTTTGAATGTGCACACCTGAGCTCTTCCTGTTTGTTTAAGAAAAAGTCTCTGACAGCAGCTTCTTTAAGGGGCTCATGTATAATTGCTGTTACACAACAGGCGGTGGTGTTTTCGCCGATACGTCACACTGGCGCTCAAGTCTCTGCATGTTAATTTTCACACTCCGCTCAGATGAATGGTAACCAACAGCTTCTTAGCAAACATGTCAAAATACAGGTTTTGGTCCAGAGTGAACTTCCGCACAGATGTTTCACCTGAAAATAAAAACATCTGGAAAGTAAGAGACGAAGAGTTCACGTATATTTAAATATCCTGCAAATGATTATATTCACTTTCATCCTCTTCCTCTCTTCCCTCTGACCTGCTTATCGAACATCCTTCCTCCGTTCTGCAGTGTGCACTCGGTCGTCCTGCAGATTTCTGGGAATCCAACAGGACCTGAAAATCAGAACTGTCTCCATCGACGATGCAGAGGACACACTTCCTGTCCCGGGGGAGACGAGATCTGTCGTGTCCCTCTGGAAGCCGAGGTGGAAGAAGTACGAACACTACATTGTGAAAATACTCCTAAAAATACTCCATTGTGAAAATAAACCCTCACTCAAATAAAAGTATGCAAGTATTATCAGTAAAATATACTTAAAGTATTAAAGGTAAAAAGTACACTGTCGGGTAAATATTTGGTGTTTGAAGATAATTTAATTACTTTATACAGAACTGCATCATATTCTATAAGATCAAACATGAAGCTGAGAAAAAAAATCACAATTGTTTTCAGCTTTGTATCATTTTACAGCAAATTCAAGAAGTTTTTTTTTTTTTTAATCTTATTTCAGAAGAAAGAGAATTTTCTCAACCCTTAAAAGGACCATTTAATCCTTCAGTTTATTAGAAGAATTCAAATTTAAAATCACCAAATTCGGAGAAACATGCCATTCACTGGACAGGAAGAGGATGCAAACATTGTACTCTTAAAAGTAACTGAAGTAAAAGTAGAAGATTTGCCTCTGAAATATGGTTTAAAAGAATAAAAGGAAAAATACTCCAGTACGTATTTTGAATTTGTACCCGAGTAAATGGTTGCCAATGTCAAAAAACTGGAGTTATTGTCGGTTTACTGCCTTTGCGTTTGAGCACTTATGTCATAAAGTGACAGTTATGGAGCCACGCTCCCTTACTCACCTGTCAAGCTTTCCTTTCTGTTATGACAGCACTCAAACTTCCGAAACAGTATTTCAGACTGCAGCTAGTTGGACAGTTTACAGTAGTTTCCTCTGAAAACACCATCTTAGTTTTCATGTTGCTGCTGACTTGTTTTAAAGTGATAATCCTCTTTAAAATTCACTTTAAATACGTAACATCCTGCTGACAGACTACAGGTTCCAGTCAGGATGTCAGCCTGTCCGAGGACATGTTGTTCAAGAAACATCATTGTTCTCTAGTACTGCAGCGAGGAACTAGTTATAGTTCGTTAGTTAGGAGTTAGTATCATTCTTAGGTTGTCTGCTCGGCTCGTTCACACGGCTGTGGGTTCCCCCTGGCGGACGGGAGAGGACCTGCACATCTATGACTTCAAGTTTAAAAAAACAGTTTTATTTTGTTGATTATATTCACAATATAATTATATTATAGTCATATAATTGTATTCAATTATATTGTGTTCACAATATAATTATATTTCAGTAAGTGGTCAATAGCGGATCTGAGTTAGCAAACTTTAAGTTCCGGCAGGAAGTGACGTCTGAGGTCAGCAGGAAGCTCAGAGGTTACGTGACCGTCAAAGATAAATAGCGCGACGGCAACAAAATGGCGACTTCAATAGCGAGTTTCGCATTTAAAAGCTCCATAAAACTGGATGCCGCCCGCCATAAAAGCCGGATTCGGATTTCTGTATGAAGCCACGGAAAGGAGGGAAACCGAGCGGATTAGAATCAACGACAGACCGCGACAAACCAAAACTTTCAGTGGACTGTCTTTCGGGGTGAGAGCGGGAAGCTAACGGAGCTAATGCTAACAACACCGAGCAGGAAGATACCACTGACTGGTGAGTTTATTTCTACACCAGGGGTGTCCAAACTTTTTTGCAAAGAGGGCCAAATTTGATAAAGTGAAGATGCCCGGGGGGGGGGCAATAGTTTCTTCTGACATTTTTTTTTTAACCACAAAAGTTACATGAAAATACACACTGTTATAAAACAATTTTCATTGTCACAATTACCTTTATTTTTCAAACCAAATACAAGCTACTCAGGCAGACGTGAACAACTCTAAAAACACAATTCTGCCTTTCATTCAGTCAGATAACATTGAACAAACTGTATAGAATACCTTCAATTTCCATGAGTTAAATATCTTTGCCTCACGAACGTTTTAAACAGGAGTTATAAGTAATGCAAAGTGGTCTGTTACCATTAAACTTTAAAACAAGTGAATTTTGCCTTTGTCTTTTACAAGATCTTTCAGAAAGCAATAGTTTGTGTCACATCTACAGGTACATAACATCAACAGTTATAACACATATCTTATTCAAGAGTTTAAAAACATAAGTGCCATAAGTCCAAGTGCATTAGTGTGCTTTAGGCTTTTCACTGTTAATAGTGACAGATGTTACCGTTCAAAACACTCAATTTCAGATTGATCAAGGAACAGATAACTTGCTGACACTAATGGGAAGGGTGACACTGAGATCTAGATTTATGTAAAGAGGCCAGGTCTGGCTTGAGAGCAGTGGGTGAGATGCGTAAAATGCCTCGCAAGTGGGAGTCACTCATCCTTGACCTCGATCGGTTCTTGTTAAAGTTCATGACTGAGAATGTTTGCTCACACAAATATGTGGAGCCGAATAAGCTCGGCATTTTCTTAGCGAATGACCGCATTTCTGGAAACCTGCTTTTGTCCAGCTGCCGGTAAAAGTCAACAAGAGAACACTGCTGGTGTTTTCCGCGGCACTCATCGTCACACTGCAGCTCAATGAGCTCCAGCTGTGGAGGAGCACCATTGTGGTCCACGGAGAAGGGAGAAGAGAACAGCAACATGTCCTTTTCAATAACTGCAAAGTCCCGAAAGCGTTTGTTAAATTCCACAGAAAGAGATGCGATAGCTGTTGCGTAACTCTTCATTTGCGCACCGATGTTGTCCTGTGGGAAACTGTCAACGACCTCTTTCAAAGCTGGGAAGTGCACGGTGCAGGGCTCGGTTTGGGACAAGTGTCTTTGGAAAAGTTGCAGTTTGGTTCCAAAAGCCTTGATGTGAGCGTACAGCTGGCTCACCACTGCATCTTTTCCTTGAAGATTAACATTCAGCGCATTCAGATGCTTTATGTCAACCAAAAAAGCCAGATTTGCCAGCCATACAGGATTGGACAGTTCTTCCATTGGTTGTCCCTTCTCACCCAAAAAATGTCCAATTTCCTCTTTGAGAGAGAAAAATCGCTGCAGTGCGGACCCCCGACTTAGCCACCTCACATCGTTGTGATATATTACGTCACCGTATTCAGCCTGGATGTCACGCAAGAACTGCTGAAACTGTCGGTGGGTTAGAGCTTCAGAGCGAATAGAATTGATTGCCTTTGCCACTGGTTTCATAACATCGTCAAATTTGAGATGTTTGGCGCAGAGAGCCTGCTGGTGAATGATACAGTGAAGTTTGATAGCGTTACCTGCTTCTTCGCTGACTTTATTGCAGATCAATGTGGACAATCCACTTCGCTCACCAGCCGTGGCAGGCGCACCGTCGGTAATGATCCCAGAAACTTTACTCCACGGTAGTTTCATATCATCAACAGCTTCACAAACAGAAACGAATAAATCTGTTCCTCTGGTTTGCCTTTGAAGGCTTTTGAGGTCAAGCAGCTCCTCTGTCACGTTCATGTTGTCATCAACTCCTCTTAAAAAAAATAAGTAGTTGTGCAGTGTCAGATGCATCGGTGCTTTCATCGCAGGCTAATGAGAAATAATCAAAAGCCCCTCCGCTGTCCTCCAGTTGTCTCTGAATATCTGATGATATGGCCTCAACTCTCCGTGCCACAGTGTTGCGTGCCAGGCAAACATTCATAAATTCTTGCTTCTTCTCGGGGCCAAATGTTCTCCACCATTTTTATGACACAGTCTTTGATGAACGCGCCTTCAGTAAAAGGTTTGCCATGTTCAGCTATTAACATGGCCACTTCGTAGCTGGCTTTTGTTATGTTTTCCTTTGACTCAGAGGCCCGCGTGAAGAATCGCTGTTGTGATGCCAGAGCAGCTTGGGGTTGCTTCACTTTTTCAGCGCGGCCACTCCCTGTTAGCTTGTCGTACGTTGTAGCATGTTTAGTCTCGTAGTGTCTCTTTTCGTTGAAATCCTTAAACAAGGCAACCGCCTCTTTACAAATTAGACAAACACAATTGCCTCGATTTTCAGTGAAGAAGTATTGTAATTCCCACCGCTCCTGAAAGCGGTGGCCCTCACTGTCAACTTTTCTCTTTTTTTTTTGCGGTCGCCAGGGCAGAAATGATTTGAGAAGGGTTCGCGGCACGGATGCAGAGCCAGATAGCATTAGAACGGTGCTGCCACTGTGTGGTGAAAGCAGGAATTACATCTTTGCATTTGTATGATTTATTTATTCTGACAGAGCTAGCGAGCCATAACTAACACATTATAAGACCGAAGCTGCGGGCCGTATGAAATCTGACCGCGGGCCGGATTTTGGACATGCCTGTTCTACACAACATCACGCACGAAACTGTATGTCTCTCAAAAGGTTGACTTATTGTTCACACAGTTTTTTTTACTATCCTGTGTTTAGCTTCTCGAGCTGGTCTGTTCATGCCATCTTCACTTCTCTGCGCTGAGGCTGCTACCTGGGGGTGGGACTTAAAGTACTCCTCCAATCAGAAACCTGCATTGCTATGATTGACACTGTGTTTAGCCAATAGACAACAACAAAGGAAACATACTATATATAACCCGTGCAGTTTTACTACTGGGTTACACCTTCCCCTCTTAAATATCATGCACATCCCGCTGCATGTTCACTACTCTAAAATGGGTGTTATCATTTCAAAAGCTTGACTTTGTGATCGCTAATCCCTATTATCAGCATTCAGTGAATCAATAAATGCTGTACTTAAACCCTGGAATAGTGACTTTACTACTGTTACTAAGAGATTTCCAAATTCAGGGTAATGGAGTCGTCGTGATTGGTTGACGATTCCTCTCCGACCTCCTGATGGGTTGAGTTGCTCCTGAGTCATCGCTTTTCGCTGTCTCTGATTGTTCTGTAACTTGATATTTCGTCTTTGAACCAGCATTCTTTTGACTGGTCTGCATGGAGTTCTTTTCAGGTAGGTCTGGCATCTCTGCTGGAGGGTTTATCTGGTATGGATGGAGGTGAGTTTGGGGAACTGTCCTTTCTGGAAAAGGACTCCCGATTCCCCATCTGTTGTGTTTTCCACATCCGGTAGGTATGATTCTGTTTCATTTTCTTTTTCAGGTTGAGTCAATGGTTGGCTGGGCTCCTCATTATCAGGCCTCTCTGTAGAAGGGGCTACAGGTGAGTGAAGGGCTCCAGTAACTGTTATGTCGTGTCCAGAAGGCAGGGCTTCCAGTTGTTCCAATGGACCTGAATAAGTCAAGTTCATGCTTGGTTCACTTCCAGGTTTCTGAAGTTCCTCTCTGTATTTGTCTGCTTTTGGTTTTGGTGTATCATAGATTTTGATAATGCGTGTCTCTGTCATCTTATGTTATGGCGCAAACTGAAAACAGACTTCATCATCCTCTTCAGCGGAATTGTAACCTTCCGGTTGGATTGCAGCCTGTCTAGTCTGTGGTCTCTGAGCCTTACTGTTACAGTAAATTTAATGTAAATTTCTGTAATGTGTCAAACTGGGCCGCCAACAAAAATGTCTTTTGCAACCTGTTTAAATAACAGACGCGACTGACACATTTAGCCGTATGGCTTCACTTCACCGCTGGTTGTCGAGGTGGTGTCCCGCTAACAATGTGGGCTTCATTGACAATTGGAATACTTTCTGGGGAAAACCTGGTCTGATCCGGAGAGACGGCATCCATCCTACTTAGGATGGTGCAGCTCTTCTTTCTAGAAATATGGCCATGTCTCTTAACACCCCTAAAACCTGACATCCCAGGGTTGAGGCCAGGATGACACGCTCCTCTGCAGCTTCTTTAGAGCTGTCACTCACCCAAAACTTTCAACATCCCATCGAGGTTGTGTCTGTTCCTATATTTAAAAAAATTAAACAAAAGATGTATCAATAAAATGTAATTGGTGGAAATCTGGTCCAAGGTGGATGTCTGTTTATGTCCTCATTTATCCCACACATCTTTTAATATGTGATTATTCTACAACACAAAACAAACTGTCAAATATACGACGATAATTCAGAGAAAATGTCTTTTATCCCACATGTTCCTCACAGATGGATGTAATGAATCTACTCTAACGTTTGATAATTGACAAGATTAGTTAATATTAACCTACCGGCACTTGTAACATGCCTTCCAGCCTGATTGATCCTGATTATGTTTCTCATCAGATGGCAGCAGGACTCATTCGCCAGGACAACAGGTTTATGTTTGAAGCTCCAGCTGATGAAGGTAAGGACAGAACACTTTTTAACTTTTGGCGTCTTTGAATGGTGATTTGGTTTGTTAAATTGATTTGTTCGGGATGAGATGTTGTGCTCACGTCCTGCCTGTCTGTAAAAAGATTTCATTTATGAGAGATGACTCGCTGGCTGTCAGTGTCCATGTGATTTCTCTGAAGCCTGCAGCTGTTTGGGCTGTCAACAAAGTCGAAGTCAAAGTCGGTCTCACCTTGGCATAGCGTTTTCCACCTGTTTCAGTGTGTTCTCAAGTCTCTGTTTGTGGTTGGTCTGAGCTCAGGAAGTGTATTTCCCCAGCACCCTGCCGGGCAGTGTGTTATCTCACCGAGACACGAGAAAGGACAGATGTTCAACGTTAAGAAGTGTCTACCAAGTTTATTTAAATTCAAGAGAGTTTCATCAGAACAATGTAAAATATGCACATCTTATTTTACAAAAAACACGTGTGCTGTTAGCTGTAATGCACGAGGGGGTCTGCGTCACCTTTTAAACCTTAGATGATGATGATGATGATGATGATGGCAGAGTTCAGCGGACAGTATAAAAGCTCCTTTAGTTGTTGTGTTGTGTTTCAGATATGTAACTCTGAGGGAGAACTTGCAACCTGGTGCGAGGATGAAATAAAAGCTCCCACTGATCGAGTCCCGCCGGGACGGGTTCAATGTCGTTTTTACAGCGTTGTGAACTAGGACTTGTGATTTCCACAGAACTTATTCTCCACAAATCAACACACTTCCAACACAGTTGAACCACAAAGCAAGTATAAATACAAGCATAACAGTTTGAGAACTCATGTTTGATAAATCTGTGAAACCATGAACTTTTTTTTTTTTTAAACATACAGTAAGTATCTATTTATTGGGGGAGAACTGCAGTGGAAACCTGGTGAGGGAGCTGAAGCTGTAGCCTATCGTCACGTAATGTCACCGTCTTTGTGAAAACAGCAAAAGAAGGCATAGAAAAGTGTTCGTCGTCCGTTTCCTCCCAACGGATGCAAAAAGAACACACAGGACCGAATGCTCAGGTTCATGACTGATATGAATCTTAAATTTTAAAAGTTTTAAAAATGGATCGACAACAGAAATGTACATTGAGAATAACGTTGTCTCTGTGAGCAGGGAACTCATTCTGATTCACTTAAACCTACAGTGTCAGTACACTAGCCTGCTGTGAACCAGACCTAGACCTATTAACCAATCATCATGCGTCAAAACTGTCTGACACTCTGCCACTTCTGCAACTACCTACCGCGTCCACCAAAGAGATTTTTCCTGAGTACAGCGTATTTATTAAATTGTTTTCATGAAGCAGCTTGACGACATTTAAAAAAAAAAAAAATTTAAATTTATTTTATACACTTTATTAATCCCCGAGGGGAAATTTCTTTGAGGGGAAATTTCTTCACTACAGCAGGCTAAAATTTTTTTTTTTTTTAATTTTTGTGACTAGAGTTGAAAACGCTGTGCTCGTCAATATCACCAGCCGTCCAATCACTGGGAAAAAGGGGCGGCACAAGCGCGGTTAACCACTGTCACTCGTCTCTGATTGGTCCGCCCCTCAGAGTGGCCGTAATACGAGCCGAGTTACCAGACTGGCTAGTGCTGAACCTCTGTCGCCCCCTGCTGTCAGAGAGAGTGATTACAACAACCCTGTTGTCATGGTTACGACATAGATTGTTCTGAGTGTGAAATGACTCGTTTCACTGTCTGATAACATTTAGAAAGTGTGGCGTTTAGCATTGGGCTGAAGAGGAAGTTAGCCGGCTCTGCCTACAGAGTGCGCTCAGTACGCATTCATCCCTCCAGCCCGGGAATGTCTCACCAGACAGCAGATTTAAAAACTCTGTGAAGTGCAGAGAGGTTTATCTGATTACACGTTGAAGTCCTATTATTAAATATGGTGAGCGTACATGAACACAAAACATGAAGGATGAAACATTTGAGGCTGATGAAACATTTCAGATGAGCCGTATTTCCTGTACTTTTACTGAACAAAATAAAGTATACATGCTGTATGTATACTATCAGCGTGTAGCGTCGAGTTTGGACACAAGTTGAGACGTTGAGATGCAGATTATTTTAGAATCGTCAGGAAGTCGGCAGCGGACAACAGAAAGGGCACGGCAAATAAAAACAGAATCATGCAAATATTTCTTGTGGGGGGGGGAAACTGTGGCGTAAATAATCGTGTTAACAAGCGAAGTGAACTTCCTTCCAGGAAACAGATTCTTGCAATCTTCCAATGGGAAAGTTGATTCTTCGACAGGACCGCTCCCGTTCTGTTTACAGCGCTCTATAAAAACTATAAAAAAAATCGGTGAGGCGATGCTGCGTGGAAGGACAGCTCATCACAGTGAACGGCGTCTCTGCACGATGACTTCCTGGACGGAAGGACAAACACAGTAAAGGAGGTAAAACATGCAAAGCTCCACGTATGATCCTCCAGAGAGGGACGGCAGCGACTGCGTCACAGTCTCGAGCGGCTCCATAACGATTCATCTGAATCACTGATCGGTTAACTGGAGGTGCGTTTTTGTTCGTCCCCGTTCTACATGACGGTATGCGAGTGCGTGCAGCAGACTGTGTGCGTTCTTCCGTCACAGCAGGAAGTCCAAACGATCACACAGCTCTGCTTCTTTTACATATTGTAAACTCACAAGTTCTGTAAACTTCACATCCTCGCAGTATTGTAGATCTCTGACTGATCAGTCAGTGGTATGAAGCCTTCATGCAGGGTTCCCACTGGTCCTGGAATATCCTGGAATTATTAAAAAAAAAAAAAAAAAAAAAAAAAAAAAATCTCTTCCAGACAGTCAGGGGATTGGATATTTTTTCTTTGGGCAGAGTCCCGGAACATCAGGAAGTTTAGTTTGAATTGTAGTCTAAAACAAATCCTAAAACCAGTCAAAACAAGTCTAAAATCCAGTCCAACCCCAGTCCAAAACAAATCCTAAAACCAGCCTACAATCAGTCAAAACAAGTCTAAAAACCAGTTTCGGACTAGCCTGAAGCCAGTCGAAATCAGTCAAAAAACTGTCCAAAACCATTTTAGTTTCCATTTTTTTCAGACTAATATTCTCCCTGTAGTATTTTTCTATCTGGTGTTATTGAACTCGTTTCCTGAGTGGATTTATTTCCTTCCTCCTCGTCAACAATCACTTCAGTCAACATGTTGCTTTTTCTGTTGCTGCCAACAAAGGCAAACATGCAGGAAAAGCCAGATGTAAAGTTTGTACAACTACTACCGATGTATTCAAATGTGGGAGAGGGAGCCCCTCGTTACCATGCCAACAGTAAGAAGCATGCTGCCCCCATGGCTGCTCTGCTGCAGCCCAGTGGAGGAGAAGCTTTTGGACATTCACTCATTCTGGTCCAATTTAAGAAGAAATATTTTCATCAGTTTGTTGTTGAAGCAGTTAAAAAGTTGTGTCATGAAAACCTGTGAACTAGGCTGGATTTTGTCTAATCAGCACAAAGGAGACTGTTTTTCTTAAATATAGGTCAATGAATTGGATTTTTTTTTTTTATCAGTAAAAGTCAGAGTTTGACATTTGACTTTGAGCGGTAACCCTGCTTGTGGCCGTGTCAGTGTGAAGAGCATGTAACGTAATACTGCAGCACATCACTCCTGTTTCGAAGCACAAACACTGACTGTTGCAGCGTCTGCAGATGTTACAGCTGTTTCCGAGGTCAAAACTCCAGAAACCAACCAGAATTTGTCCGATAAGAAAATACAGCGTACCTGTTTCCTGTCAGATCTGAGCTGAATTTACACAGAGGAGGAATCTGTGTTTTATTGAAGCGATACTTCAACACTTCAGACTGTGACTCAGCGTTAAAATATCAGCCCACGTAGCTCCTGTGTCTACGGTTTCTTCTTTGATTAGTAGAGCTTTAACCTGCATTTGTGGATGCAGACAATATTTTTTGGAAGTGTTCCTGAGCCCGTGCAGTGATTTCCACTACAGACCTATATCTGTTTTCAATGTAGAGGGGCTCTCTTTCCACACACACCTGTCACACTCAAAGAAACTGATGCAACGAGCGCGCACGCGGAGCTCGAACCTGAGTGTGGAACAGAATCGTGTTCTTTTCTTTTGCAAATTAAGAGATGAGGCGGCTCGGAGAAACAGAAACGACCAGAGGATGTTCGGTGACGTTCGAGGATTGGTTGTGTGTTTTACATCCGTCCCGGTGGCATGAATGAGGAGCAGGGCGCAGCGGAAAGTACCGGAGGAGTTGTGGCATTAGTCACAGCGTAAACGGGGGATGTGTTGCTGTGCAGCGGGCGCCGTGGGCCTTTTACAGTTCGATAGAAACGGTCGCGAATGGTGCAACGTTTGCTACCGACAGCTGTGTCCGTGGGTGGGTGCGATGATAGAGTTTCGAGGTGGGGCTGAAAGAGGAGAGGAACACACCATTGGCAGCTGAGCTGTAAGACACGAGAAGGCGAAACTGTGCGAGTGTGAGTTTGTGTGTGTTGAATATCCCACGGTCCTGTGTGTTACGGTCCGACGCTGCTCTGCACAGGTCCGTCAGAGCACCGGTCTGCAGCGCGGCTGGTGCTCCCTGTCTGTAAACGGATGATCTTTTATTCCCAGGCTGGTCACAGTGTTGGACGTCTTGGGAAAAAACAAAAAAAAACTCTCAGGATGGAGGGAGGTGGGGTGGTGGTGGGGGGGCATGGTACAGTTACAATTGGTGGAAGAGAGGACACGGCACTAAAGTTAATCTCCCAAAGACCTGAAGATGTGACAAAAAAAAATATACACAAAACAACCCTGAACAACCAGCTGTTGTTCTTAAAGGGACAGTAAACACTACCTCTGGTCAGTATCACTTTTCTATCAATCTGTCCATGCAGGGCAGCATAACTCCTGACTACATGTCTCCGTAAGATGAAAGTAGCACCTCCCTACTGCTCCTTTTTTGTCAGCTGCCAACACTGGGTGTATTTCTGCGGCTGTTTTCAGGTGACTGATCATCCGCGGCATGTTTTTCTGTTTCTGTGTCACGGGCTCGCGATCAAACCACCTTTCACGGTTCGATTGGCAGCACCACAGTTTTAAATAGAGCGTAGATCTGGTCTGATGACGATGACGGCTTTCTAATGACGCCTGAGGGTGTCAGTCAGCGAAAATAAACACGACATCCGCTTCACTAAAGAAATGACTGAACTTAGGGGATCACCTGTTGTTTGTCGACCGATGATCTGCGATCTGTTTTAAGATTTTCGTTTTGGTCACCACCAAAGCCGAAAATGAAGTGAATACCTTTTGCCAGATCGAAGGGGTGTATTTATCCCACAGTTTTCTTCTTTAGCAAATGTTGCGTTAATGCTTTTTTTTTTTTACCTTCACTAGTTTTTCCAAATTTTGCAAAAAATTTACACAGATATGGTAATAATAATGTTGAAAAAATATAGTGAATATTCACATTTTTTAATGGTAAAACAACATTTTCTTGGGGTAGGACCGAATCTGTGATTCTTTTTCAAACCCTTATTATGGCAGACTATTATTTTTGGTTAGTTCACAGTTTCGTGTTTATGCCCTCCGCTAAATGCTTTTTATCTTACTGGTCTGTACGTGTAGATAATTGACTCTCCACATTTCTAATAGAGATGTAGGTCTCAGGACATTAAGGTGGTCCTGACTGGTCCTCTGGGTCAGGGTGAGGGAACATGGAAATGAAGGTCGTTAATGAAGTGTCCTCGTACGAGAAGCAGTACATAAACGACCCGTGCTCTGTTCGTCTACCGCTTGTGCACGTCTTCATGCACGAAGTATCTTGTAAAGGACCCAGTAGAATATGTTGAAGAAGAGAAATGCCAGAGGGAAGCCGGCCCTCGACACGGTGTCAATCTTTTTGGCTCGGTCGATGAACAATTTCCTCATCTCCTCTGTGGTTTTGCCGCCTCTGGGCGCTCCGGGTGGATTCTTGGTCGCGTTCGCTGGGGCTCCCGGGTTGTTCGGCACAGCGACAGCATTGTTGCCGCTGGCCTTCGAGTCCTTGCTGTTGCTGGGAGTGGAGGTCACGGCGACTGTGGAGGTCGGCCTGCTCTCGTGTGCTTCCCCTTCCTGTTGGAGACACAGGGAGGGTGAGGGGGTGGGGGGTGGTCTTAGATCAGATCATTTATTATTCTCTTCTTTAATTAAAGTGTGGATAAGAAACTAAGGAGTCTAAATAAATGTTTTCCAGAAGACGGTCTTAAAAACACTCATTTTCAGTTTTAATATTTCGGACTCAGCTTTGCATGATTCTCATTCTGGCTCTTTATGCAGCCCGTCAGTGACTCTCCGCCTACTCCTCTTGATGGTTTGGAGGACCCAGAAGGAACTTTTTTTTTTCAAAGGGATAACTTTTATAAATGTTTGCCTCCTATTCTGAAATTTTGATTGTGTTTAATATGAAAACCTGGCACTGTAACTTTATATAGGAGCTTCAAGCTTAAAGTTCAGAGTGTTCCTGTTGAACGCAGCACAGTGATGCACATGGAGCAGGAGGAAGCAACAACCTTCATGAGGAAGTATTCCAAGTGTCGTCTCTTGATCAACATCAGTACCTGAGTTCTGCACGTTTTTGTGACCGCTGGTACGAGAACATTTGTGATTTAAAGAAACATCAGATTTTGGGTCAAACTTTTTTGGGAAAAAAAAAAAATCTTCAAGACGCCTGCTTACAACCAAGTGTTCCTGAGCCCGTGCGGTAATTTCCACCACAGAATCATGGCTGTTTGTAAAGCAGTGCCGCCCGAGGGCCTTCAGATCACAGACATCCAATATCGGTTTGCGATCTTGTCCCTTGAAGGTGATTTTGGGTCAAATTTTTGGAGAACAAGAATCTTCAACACGCCCGGTCACAGTGCGTTGAAAATGGGCGAGTGTCTCTATGAATGGCCGTGTTGTCATGTTGGAGAAGCCTGTTGCCATGACGACACAGTTCAGGTGGTTTGTGTTCTCTGGGTTTCAAAAGACGCAGCAACAGACAGGTTAAAGAGGGAAGAAGAGCATACAGACTAAATACAGCAGGGAGGGAAGGACAACGATGGACAGATGAAAGAAAGACAGACACAAGAGGTGAGTCATTTCAAAATCAACCAGGAAGCACAAAATCCAGACTGACCTGAAGACTACAAAGCAGAAAAGAAGTTCAAACCAGAACAGACGACTCAGAAGGTCCCAGAAGAACTCAGTGTTGACAGTCTGACTCTGGGGACGAATTCACGGTGACACAACCACCGCCAATGTCAAAGAAAACCCAGCTGGTGTCTCCTGACCTGACGCGCCTTCTTCGGTCTTGAAGTGAAGCTCCGCCCCTCTTGAAATGTGAACGTCATCAGAACATCTCGGCGGCTCATCGCTTCATCGCCGTACACTTTCTGAAGCATTTCAAGGGTCTCTGTTGACCATTTCCAGAGTTTCAATCAAAATCTGATGTTTCTCTGCTCCAGTTTCCACGGTGAAATCACAAATGTTCTCCTACCAGCGGTCACAAAAACATGTGAAACTCAGGTGCTGATGTTGATCAAGAGACGACACTCGGAATGCTTCCTCATGAAGGTTGTTGCGTCCTCCTGCTCCGTGTGCATCACCGTGCTGCGTTCAGGAGCACCCTCTGAACTTCTTAATCCACCCGCGTATATGACAGAAAATACAGAAAAGACATGCTCATGTGACTGAAGAAGTCAACACTGTGTCTGTTGTAACGGGAGCAGCTGCAGAGCTGAAAAAGAAAATAAGAAATAACCGTCAGGGGACGAGGCAGACCAGACTCGCGTGTACTCGGATGGCCTCCGTGCCTTTGTGCCTCGTTGGCCTCCGAAACGGGAGCGAGTTGCTGGCACAGCCGAAGTTAAACAAAGTCTCCTGATGGGCCTCTCATCGCTCTCCAAAAGAAGGTCCCTGCGGTCCCTTGACATGCAGAGCTCCATCTGCTGAGTCCTCCACTGAGCTCACAAGGTTTCTGCTTTATTTCCAACAATCTGCAGGTTTGATTTTCATATCATTTTAGTTAAATTCACTTCTTTAGCCGACAGCCACAGTGAGCTGTTTCTTATTCATTAAAAATACTGAAAAATCATTCAGGACCCTTTCAGGCCTCCAGGAGAATTTTTTTTTTTTTTTTTTTTTAATATAAATCCTGTATCATAATAACCTTTCTGGGGATGAGAGTCTCCAAACCAAAATTATTTATTGATCAGTCCTTCGTGGTGTCTCCTGTTGTTGTAGCTTGATAACTGCTGTATAAATATCATCATTATTATTGTTGTTATAGTTTAGACAATAATTTTTGTGTTAATTATCATTTCAACCATCTGCGATTGTCTTTATAAAATATAAACTGATGGAGGAGGACATGCTGTAATGGACTGGTTAGGTCATGCAGGTGAAACGCACACAAGCACATACACAGACACACATGCAGTGGTGCATTACCCTGTGGCTGGCGGTGTAGATGTTGGCCATTGATCCGTACACAGGGTCTGATGGTTTGAGGCCGTTGTCAGTGTTAACACGACGGAGGGAATCGGCTAGCTCCTCTGGATCAACTGCACCTCCACTGTTCTACCGGCCGACAGCATGCACACACCAGTGGTCAACACACAGAAACCAAAAAGGACACAAAAAACAGCTTCCCCTAAAATAACAGGGCGGGGCTACCTGGCCATTCAGTCAACACGACACAGGTGTGTTCAAGGTGTCGGGTCACGTGTCGTCTTGTGAGGGTCTGAGTTTAACAACACTTCATAGAATCGCTAAGAAATAATGTTAACAAGAAAACAAGACATTTCAGAATTTAAACTGTGAAGCTGCTGAAGGTTCATTCTGCTTTATTTCGGGACGAGGAGTTTTCCCTCTCGTTTCCCCGAATCGCTACAGCGGAGGTGGAGAGTTAATGTCAGCCTGACCCACAGAGGCACAGCACAAGGAAATAAAACGGAATGAGCCTGTAAATAGAAATCCTCTCTTCTCAGTTGTTACTTATCTGATTTTCCTTTCCTTCCTGGAGGCACTTGTTTCTTTCAATAACTACTGTTTGTCCATTTCTCTGTAATGATTGATATAATAGTTTTTAAACTGACCTTGAATGAGCTTTTTGTGTATTTTTATATGGAAAATGTTCCAAAGATGAGCTAAAACATCATGTTTTGTAAAAAATAAATAGTATCCCTGCATGAATCAAGCCAATTAGATTTGGTCGTTTTATTCTCAGATGTTCCAAAGGAAGAAGGGATTCTGGGAAATGCTCATTGCGTTTCCTCTGAATCTGTTCAGCCATTATTGGACATGAAGTCAGCGATCAGCGTCGCCTGTCTGAAGCTGTTTTGGATGTTTGATAGGTGGAGAGTTCAGGCTGTTAGATAAGCGCGTATTAATGAGTTTAGCACCACGGACAGCAGCTGAGGACAAGATCACAAGTTTGTGTGGCTGCAGGACAGACTGACAAACAGCTTCCTGTTTCTGCACGTGTGTGCGTGTGCGCGAGTGCGTGTGTGTTTGAGTTGACTGAATGCTGAGTGGATGTTTTATAGCCCACGCTGATCCTGATCATGCACTGACAACAGGCACATCCTCTGTTTGGATGTCGGTGGCTGTGAACTGATGAGAGCACACAGATGCAGTTGCAGCCATGCTGAGTCATGCACTGACACTGTGAGACGACATGCACAGGTTCTCTACACCTACTGTCAACATTAGTATCCTCATTATCATCTCAGGATATTTGAGTCTTGCGCTGCAGTAACGACATGTCACCACCAGGTGGCAGCCTCAACCCAAAGTTGAGAGAAGAATACTTTTCTCAAGAGGAGAGGAGACTGCAAGTTCCTGTGTGATATTGTGTGTAGATGTGTAGTTTACGTGTCCCGTTGTGTGTTCCTGGTCTCTGACTGGAGGATTTTATTTATTTATTTATTTTTCACGTACCTTGCTCTTGGTCTTGTGATGCCGTCTGAAGCGCAGCAGCTCTTTGTGTTGCCTCGACACGAAGTTGACGGCGGCGTACTCCAGCAGCGCGGAGAAGACGAAGAGGAGACACACCGCCATCCAGATGTCTATGGCCTTGACATAAGACACCTGCAAACAACACACACACACACACACACACACACACACTCAGTCAGGTGTGGATCTGACGTCCGATTTGTAAATCTGTTACGCGTCTCAGCCGGCCGGCTCTCTGTTCTTCCTCGAAGCTATTCAGTCCTTTTTCCATTAAGATTTGAGGTGACATCGCAGAGACTGCGTTCATATTTTCCTGCAATAATTACCGACTTTATTTGCAGCTGCCGCCCACACACACACACACACACACACACACACACACACACACACACACACACACACACACACACACACACACACACACACACACACACACACACACACACCGGTGGCGCCCGTGGTATCAGGAAGATGTTATCCTGTTCCTCCGTGAAGCCGTGACTCATTCAGACACGTGTAACATACTGGAGTGCAAAGCTCTGTTAAGCAGTGGAAACATGAGAAACCTCCTAACTTCCAAACACATACACACACACACGTTCAAGTTGTCGAGGTGTGTGTGTGCGTGTGTGTGTACAGCATGTGAGGGAGAGACGAGTGTGCTAATAAGGGTTACGTAACTTAGTGCTCCATGTCAGAATTTTTCTCATGCATACAAGATACCAGAACAGGTCTAAGGGGCTCTTCTTCATTCACGCTCCAGCAGATGGATGATGTGTGTAATCAACATATAGTTGTGTTTACCCATGCAAAACAAACGCAAATATAATGGAGGAGAAAAAATAAAGACAAAAAAAAACACCATTTCAGATCTCAGAGGAGGAAATAAATCAAATCTCGCACACACACACACACACAACAAAAAAATATGAATTTTCAACAAAAAAATATGAATTCAATCCGTCAGTGTTGGAGGCTTCTCAGAACCTGAATTAAAAGGACTCATCGTTTCCGTCGTCTGGACAGGTAGAGACTCCATCTTTTCCATCAGAGGGAGAGGGACCTGCTCGGCCTCCGCTGAGTCTCACGTAAATTTACATAAAAAGACATTGCAGTGCCTTGAAGTGTGTAACTCTAAAAAGATTGCGCCGGTCAATCAGCTGATATCAGATCTAAAAGGTTTAATTGTCAGTCTCCTTATAAGGCCGATCAAAGCTCTGTCCCTCAGAGACCTGCTCCGTCCTTCAGAGACCTGCTCCATCCCTCAGAGACCAGCTCCATCCTTCAGAGACCTGCTATGTCTTTTAGAGACCTGCTCCGTCCTTCAGAGACCTGCCATGTCTTTTGGAGACCTGCTCCGTCCTTCAGAGACCTGCTATGTCTTTTAGAGACCTGCTCCGTCCTTCAGAGACCTGCTATGTCTTTTAGAGACCGGCTCCACCCTCCTGTCTGTTCTGTGTGGAGCAGGATTCAATCCTGCAGCAGGATAACAAGCCCGAACACACCTCAAAGCCCTGAAGACCAAAGAACGAGGACTTTGAGTGTCACGGTCACCTGACCTCAACCCCACTGATCACTAATGATGAAGACTGAGGAAGACACAACATGGTCACCTCGTGTCGGGTTATCAGGTGTGATGCAGACTGCTGGAGTCCACAGATACGGAGAGACTTCGACAGTCAGGGACGTTCTTCAACTTCTCAAATCATTAAACTGAGATTATCGTCTGGATTAAATCTCTCTGTGTTGAACTCAGAATGATGCAAAACAGAAGCATCTTCCTTAGTGTGTCTGTGTATGTACAGTATATTATACTGCATGTGCAACTGTGTGAGCTGCGGTACAGGCCTGAGAGTTTGACCTACTAAACAATCTGTTTGTACATCCAAGGTTACCGTAGAAACAGGAACAGCTCCAAGCTGCTGCGGCTTGACGTGACATCTCATGGCGTAGATTCACCGCAATGACAACAACTCCACAAACCAAAACACAAACAGCCCCCGTAGCGACGTTACACTTCCTGTTTACACGACCCAAAGCATGATGGGAACACCGTTGGCTAAAACTCCAGGATATATAATAATATAGATTTAACAGTGTCGCAACCGGCTTTTTGTTTTTCCGCTCTCCGTACAGTTTGAACATTCCTGAAGACTCCCGACTACCCGGGCGCTCCACTTCCTGGTCGATTGTGATTGGTTGACGGGCGGATTAACGAGTTCAGCACCACGGACAGCTTCTCGTCACGTTTGTGGGTGTTTTTTGCGGTTTAATTGAATGCACCGGGTGTAAACTGCCTAAGACCTGGGTGGATGTAGTATCTGCTGCCTCCGTGTCGTCCTTCATCTGTGGATCCCAACGGGCCCCTTTTGTTCCGTCTTCATTCCCACCGTCAGCGCCTCAAAACGGTCCGTCAGCCGGATTCTGTTCACTTCTTCCTCCATTTTTGGGACTTCTTGTAGGTGAACACAGTTAAATGTTTTCTTCTTTGTCTGGTTTAATTGTGCTTATTCTTGTCGCTTGCAGTAAAAGTTAGTACAGTTTATGTTTGAGTTGTTGAGATGGTCCTCGTCGGGACTCTCTGTGCTCCTATCTGACTTCCTGTCCGTTTGTCGAAGCTGATGTTTTCTGTGTCGAAAAGCCAAATAATGGCGTTTCTGAGGAGCTTAGATCGATATGGAAATAATAGCTGACGCCACTTCTAGTGTCATAAATAGTGATTAAAAACAAATGCAAGAACAGCCTTTATGTTTCAGTGTAGTATTTTAACTTCATTATCTTTCTCTCTGCTCCGGGAACTACTTTTATTTTGTTCCTGAAGTTTCACAACCGAAGTTGCAGCAGTGAAAGACATTCAAAAAAAAATCTCCTGGTTCACGGTGACGTGTTATTGTCAGTCAGAGGTGACTCTTACAGGAAGGAAAAGTTTTTCCTTTTTTTTGTTGTTGTTGTTGAACAAACTTGAGTTTTTAAATTTGAAGTGTAAAAATAATTTTAAGAGGTTTTTTTTGTAGTTATTGTGATCAAAAGTGTTTGATTTTGCAGTGGATTTAATTTGCATAGTTTTAAGGGAGTTTTGTTTTACAATAAAATTGTGTGAATTTGAAAAATAAATTACAAGCTGCTGCAAATATTGCAGCGATTGCTTGAATTTGTGTAAAATTATGCGATGACGGAGATGTTCTCTATTCTGTATTTTAACACCACGTTACCGCTGCCACCCCGATCACAGCGGATCTGTGCTGGCTCGTCTGCGGTTTCCGGTCGCGCTTGGCGAGACGCATCGTGTAACGTGAAGCGCTCGAAGGGAATCCAGACGAGACAGCCATTCAAACCTCACGGCGGCACGCAGACAGACAGGCAGACCTTAGGCAGTGATGTCCTGGAGCCCGAGCTCTGCGTCGTCATGGTGAGGACGGTGGTGATGCCCAGCGCCACTCTGGCCGGGGCGGCATCCATGTTGATCCAGAAAGAGACCCAGGACAGGATGACGATGAGCAGAGAGGGGATGTACATCTGGATCAGGTAGTAGCCCATCTGACGCTCCAGGTGGAACCGCACCTCGATACAGGTGAATTTCCCTGCAGCAAAGCAGAAGTCGCGATTAATATTTAGAACTTGGATTTATTTCTATAGCGCGACAATCAGCTGTCAACCTGCAGACGGTACTCGGGGCGGGAAACACGCACAGCCAGTTTGAATCTGCTTCTTTTATTTATGGTTCATAAAAAAAGAAAAAAAAAGGTGTTTGAGGAAAACGCTGCAGAATGAAACGATCACGCGACTCCCTGACGGTGCTCCGTGTGACGGATGAGAGTCTTGTCAGTCGTTCTCCAAATCAACTACTGCGTTTAGCTCCGAACCTGATAGGCGAGGCTCAGGGTTTCGCTGCCTCGCCACAGGAGCGGCTTTTTAGACTCCCATCTAGGCCTCTTTGGACCAAATTACTCGGATATTATCGAGTATCAAAAATGTTTTTGTGATTCAGGACTAAATTTGGATATCAAGATTTCATCCACACAAATGAGAGTAAACCTCATCAGCGTCAAAGAACCACAACGTCTCACGTACGTAGTCTCTACCCGGGTGGCAGGTTATCTATCATCGACTGACAGCATGTGAGGCGTTAAGGGAACATCAGTAAATTGTGGCGTCTCGTGATGGCTTCCATGTGAGGCGTTTAAGAGACATCTGTTAATTGTAGCTACAAAAAAAAAAACAACCTGAGAGTTACACTCTCCCCCTCTAAACTGCATAGAAACTAAAGATTTGTACTGTAATGTATAATTTTCTGTCTCATAAAGGAACTAGTATCAAAGTCGTAGTAAAGATACCGCTACCAAAATCATAAAGAGCTGCACTGTGTACGAGCCTACATATTTAAAATTTAAACTGAACGATGAACTTCACTGGTTTTATCTCGTCTTGTTTTCTTTATGGACCTTCAAGTTTTCAAATTTGAAACCGAAATTTGGACGAGCTGAGGAGGAGCAAGCGGTGGATCTGACTCTATCTGATTGGGAATCTAAGGACACTATGCCCCGCCCACTCAGCAAAAACCTGACCGCATCACGGACCTTTTAATCAAGCAGCCCCGTCCCCAAACATATCCGTGTTTGAGTCCTGCTATGTAATGAATGATGAATTATTTCCAGAAGAACCACCAGGACACTGATCAGAAGGAGGGAATTTATCTTATGACTCCGTGATGACTTGTGGAAAACATTTACTGACTTTGTATTTCAAGAGAGAACTTGATGCTTTTTCAATGAGATTCTATTGGAGACAGAGTTTTTTTTTTTTTGAGCCTTTAACTTTAACTTCAAGTCACTTCCTCATTAGCCACATTTTTCAGACCTGGAAGCTACGTCCACTTTCATATACATTCCCAGCTGCATTGTGCTCAGTATGCAGCTCAAAATATCTCTATTCCTCCTAGTCCTCCTCCTCCTGAATAATTCTGTGTCCCCGCCCCCGCACGCCGCCCCGGGTCACAGAGGCCACGTCCGTATTCGTGTGCTGCCAATGGTCAGATCCTGTTTCGTGAAAACACCGAATCATCCCGCATGTCAGTCCCTTTGTTTCTGCCGCGGAGCTTCGGTCTCGACTCGATTCCCCGGCAGCACAAACGTGACGGATGAGACGCGGCAGCCGTTTCACCCCGTGTGCATGTTACCTGCGTCCTGATGCTTACGGCAGCGTGCGTGTGTGTGTGTGTGTGTGTGTGTGTGTGTGTGTGTGTGTGCGTGTGCGTGTGCGCGTTACCTGTGTTGTAGTGCTTGGTGCAGTATTGGAGGTCGGACTCGTCTTTGAGGAGGAACTGTGGGAGCGTGAGGCCCTCGGCCACTTGAACCGGTCCGTTCTCCTGCCACTCGAAGATCAGGTCGTTCATGGTGTAACCGACTGGAAAAAAAAGTAAACAAATAAACACACATAGCCGTTAAAAACTAAAATCATCTACGATTAATGAAACATCGAGTCACGGAGCGGAAGTAACCGAAGTGATGCTCTTGACAGCGCAGTGAGGGATTTGCGTCGCCGTCTGAGGTCTTTCTGCCTCAGCTGTGAGCGTGTTTGTTGATCGGTCTTGCAGGACTTCGAGGGTTTCGGGGACGCAGGTGTGTTGTGTTGCTCTTCCCGTCCCCCCACGTGTTCACAATGACATCTACGGCAATCCCTGAAGTCTGTGACAGGAAGCTGGATCTGCGGTTGGCGAGGGAACTTCGGGTTCACGTCGCATCGCCGTGGTAACTGATGTGTAAAAGCTCTGCACGCTGACCAATGACTTCTCTGAGAAATGATGTCACTGATTGCAGGAGATCCTGTGGAGCTTGGGGCAGAGAGCGAGAGGGTCTCTGTGGAGGGAAGACACCGCAAACCTCTTTATACGGGATGTTTTATATGAGAGCTCGATTACATTTCATGGGGCTTTTGTGCTCTGACATCATCCTACAACAGAGACTGAATGAAACCCAGTAGTTAGTTTGTAGTTATTTAACAGTAAGCCTACTATTATTTCTCTGTCTTGTTTCCCCTTAGTTTATGGAAGAACCTATTTACTGTGGGTTGGTGTTGTTGTTGTGGGTCCTCCTTGAAGCAAATTTTAGGTTTTTCAATTAAAAATTAGCAATTTTTTGTCCTTATTATTATTATTATTATAAGCATATCTGTGCCAAAAAAAAATTGGAAAAGCTGTTGCAGAAGACAAGCAAACAACAACCAAAATAACAAAAAAAAACCTAAAACCTGCTAAAGAATTAAAAGTCATTTAATGTGGATGCTCTGCATTGTGTTTGGGTGCTGCACCTAAGCTTTATTAATGGGAGGAAAACCTTGCAGTTTAATTTGAAAGTCTAAAACTGTCAAACACACCATAAGAATACATCTAATGAGCACATTCATTTTAAGGAATATACTTACAGTCAGAGATATAATTTAAACCTTTTAACTGATGCATTCACAGCCTTGATGGACGGGTTTAACTTCTTCATATTTGTCTAATATTATTGTCTGTTTGTTTGTATAATATGTCGCTCTGCTGTCCATGTTTGTGATTGGTCAGATGCTGCAAACTCCGCCCCTTTTTATGTGAGCTCGCTACCCCTCGGTTGATTTATCGAGTTGTGATCAGGCAAAACTACTTGTTCATCTCTTTACGTTGTATAATGCGGCTGACAGACAGCTTTTAGATGCATTACTGCCACCGTCTGACGGGAGGAACACATTACAACAAGGGGAAAAAATAAATAGTGATAGTCGCTTATACAAATGTTTTTTTGTAATCATTTTTAATGACTATTAGTATATTGAAAAATCACGACCCATTCTTATTATCGAGTTGTTAACCATCTCTGTGTGACTGCTCAGCCTGATCACGTTTGTTAGGTTTAGTTAAGCCAGATAACAGAAAGGGATTCTCTCAGAAACACGTCTGAGGAAGACTCGAAATACAAATGCATCCAGTCAGTGCACTTTGGGGCTTTTTTTGGTGAGAGCAGAGAGCAGCTGGTACACGCTGGTACTCGCCTACAGCCAAAAGATTTACTTCGTCCCGCTTCTTATTGTTGGGCTCAGAGTGTGTGAAGAGTGAGTGCATGTTAAAAAAATAAAAAACAACAACAACAAAATAAGCAAGAAAAATAAATAAATAAAAGCAGCAGAGCTCCTGCCCCCAGCTGTCCACACGAGCATCTGCGCTGCGCGGCTCCGCATGGTTTCAAGTCGTACACTCGGCCTCGGGTGGAAACGGCGTCCCGACTGTCAACTCGGGAGCTTCGGCAGGTCATCGGCCGCGAACACTCCCCCGTTCACCGCGGCGAACACGGAGACCACACGAAGCGGGGGAGACGGCCCGTACGCACATTGCACGGAGCGCAATGTGTGTCGTGTGTCACGTTAAATTGAATTGATGGATCACATGCACCATTTCATAACTGCAGTGACCCCCCCCCCCAATCCCTCCTTTCTCCGTGTCTGTCCGTATGTGCGTGTCTTCATGTGTCCCGTGTTCTCTGCTGCATGGCAATCGCACTGCTAATCTCCTACACATAGAAACATGAAAAAACAGGTCTAAGTATGGTAATGCCTCCGGCCAGCGGGCTGCTGAGGACTGCAAGCACCAATGAAGACAAGTAATCTGCCCCACCACCCTCCCCCCCGAGGCCGAGCCAGGCTCCTGATTGGACGACGGCTGAATTAGTCATCGTAACTCGATCAACATTATTAAACACGACTTTGTGTTTCCTTAAAAAGAGACACGTCCACTCAAATACATTCATCCGGACAGGGGGAGGCGGAGGGGGACACTAAACAGACTTCAGAGGATGTATGGATGCAAGAAACGTGAGTCATCATGTGTGGTTCTTCACATTATTCTTTAGCCACATGTTTCTACTTCACTGATCCTCCAGTGTCACAGTTAATACGACGTCCACGGATTCTAAATCTCTTTATTTTTTAATGAGGCTGCAACATTCTGGATGAAATCACAATTTCGCACACACAATTGATTAGAATTATGAGACTGAGATATATTTTTTGATACTAATGTTTATTGCTCTATTGTCTTGGGTTTATCTCAGCAGTGGGAATTTCATACGTTTTCTCTGCCATTATAAGACTTGGGTGCACCACGTAATGAATGAATGTGAAGTCACAGTGGAGAACTGTAGTTGTTGGCACGTTTTGGTTTCAGCTTTTTGGGTGTTGTTTATGTTTATTTATTATCTGCTGTAGCTTTTTAAAAAAAAATTTTTAGGCAGTTTTAGACACATATGGTGATAATGATGGTAAAAAATGATCTGAAACTTCATTATTTCAATTTAGGACCCCCAAACCCCACAACAAATACAGACGCCTACATTTTCCACAAACCACAAAAAAACGTTCGCACTGACTCAAGCTGGAATAACAGGGGATGTTTACTCAGCAGCAGCTCAGCTGATGACACTTTTAAACTAATGTTTGACAGGAATGACATGGTTTTCTCAGCTATACATCAGGGTTCCCACTGGTCCTGGAATTCCTTGAATATCCTGGAGTTAAAGTCTCTTTCAGACATTAAAGTTTAAAATTTAGATTTTTTTTTTCTTTCCGCCCGAGTCCTGGAATATCATGGAGTTTAGTCTAAAACTAGTCTTAAACCAGTTTTAAACCAGCACAAAGAGGACTGTTTACTTTTTTTTACAGTTAACTATTTATCAGTGAAAGTCAGAGAGTTTAATATTTGCAGGGTTTTAGAAATATTAAAATGGAGCAGGGTACCCACTTTAAGTTCTGCTTAACCACAAGTCAAAGATATCACAGTAAAATCACAGATGATAATAGAATATGAATAGTGAGATTAATCCAGGAAACGTTGTAAATTCCAGAGCAATCTCATCAGTAAAATGTTTCTGCTGGGTCTAATAAAACACAGATGACTTTAAAGCTTCAGAAACGACTTCAGATGATTTATCATCACTGATGAACGTGACGAAGAAGATTACATCATATTTAAACGGCACACGGTGTCTGACACACCAGCTCTGGACAACAGGAAGGAAACGCTCCTGTTTTTAATGTCGTTATTTGTCGAGGGAGGACGGAAGAGCGCTTGTTTTGAGTCAGCTGATGCAAGAGGCGTCAGAACGGTTGTCATTTGGAAATGAGTGGAGTCAAGATTTGATTGGGATTAACCGTGCGGCCGCGGAGCAACGTTCCCGCGTGCGTAGGTGCTTCCTGTATGTTTCCAAACAGCGTGCTGGCACTCGGTGGCGTGCTGCACTCGAGTCCCTGCGGGCGCGGAGACGGATCCGAGCTGACGCGTCACTGAGCTATGGAAACTACATTCACACATACGGCACGAGCAGCAGAGGCAGGCAGCTACGATGAATAATGAACGAGAGGAGGAGGAGGAGGAGGAGGAGGGGTGGAGCTTATTATTAACCTACAGACCTACCTCACTGACACTGTCGAACCATGTGACTCGGGAGTGACAGCCGACCGTCACCGGACCCTGACGGATACTTCATCTGACGCGGGAAAACTCCACTATGTCAACAGTTCCCTTAATATCTGGTTACGGGTTAAGAGGAGGAAGTGATGACAGTGGAGAGAGACATCAGCATGAAGTTGCATGTAACGTGAAGTGAAGGATAGGTGTGATGGTTTTCTTGCTGACAGAAATCAATCATTTGCTGGAGGGGTGGGGGGGAGGGGGAGGAGGACATGTCAGATGAGCTTGCCGTTCCACCGTTGTTCATCCAAGTTAAAGGTCCAACACTTTTCCTGTTTCCTTTTCAACGTTGATTCCATCGGAAGATATTTTTGTAGTTTCTGAGAACCAAAAATAATCTGAATATAGTTTCCCATCTCGTCTCTGCAGCTTCTCTCTGCAGCTCTACAACAACAGGCTGATCTGCGTCCGTGTCTTTAAGGCTCATTGATATCAGCAATCCTTTTCTCTGATTGGCTGACTCTTTTCTGAGTGACACACGCCCAGGCCAATCGCAGCCTTTCTTCGACGTTGTGGCGTGATAGCGCTGCAACAGAACGACCACTCAGTGTTTTCCTCCACATTAAAGCTTGGATAGAGGGCTGTGCTGAGGACAGCGTGACATCACAAACTTACTGTGACATCACAAACCTAAGGAAGTCCAAATGGCACAGCGGCAGGATAACAGCTGTGTGCATTTCTTTGTGGACTTACAGTTTTGACACTACTTTGGACCGCCCAGATGTATTTGTTGATCCATTTTCAGCATTTGTTTATTCATTTATTTATTATTCAATCTGTCCGAGAGAACGACGCTGTCGATGCAATTTATTAACGAGTGGACAATCTCCGCTCGCTGCCTCCGCATGGAGCTCCGCCCACAGTGAGACACACAGAGATCAGAGGACAGAAACACGGCAGAGACTCTCACACTGAGCTGGAAACAAACGGCTGCTCATGAAGCAGGTAGGAGCAATAAAGAGTGTCGGTCACTGAGTGAGCGAGAGATTACAAGTTACACCGCTGATCGGCTGATCTTTTCAAATTAAAAGCCTGTATTTGTATTAGAATCTCCCCCCCCCCACTAAACTGCATGAGTCCCTGTGTACACATCGGTCACGCACCGTGGCACCCACCACCACAAGTTTACTCTGTTGTTAAGTGTGTGTGTGTGTGTGTGTGTGTGTGTGTGTGTGTGTGTGTGTGTGTGTGTTATTCTACTCACAGCTCTCCAGCTGCATGATGCAGGTCTGAACGTCCATTGGGAAGTTTTTCAGGTCCATGGGACATGACAGGGTTAATGTGAGTCTGAAAGGGAGGAGAGAGAGAAAGAAGATCAGAGTCACAAGTCACAAAAGTACAAAACACATTTCTGTATTATTTTGGTTCTGGTTGGTTGACGCTCCAAAACAGAAGAACAACCAAGCTGCTATTTTTAGTGCTTTCAGTAATCCGCTTCCTCTCTTAGTTTAGAGCTTAAAAACTTCTGCATACAAACATGCAGACAGCAACAAGGAGCTGCTGTCTGCAGGGTTTTCCCACCATCATAACGCTCAGGTCCGCCACCTAGTTGTTGGGTGAGTATTGGTTTTATTTTGAGATAAATTTGGTAAATAAGTTACGTTTAAAAAAGATAAGTTTGATAAAAATGAAGGGAAAATACATAGTTTTTCGTAGGGCTGCACAATTTAGCTGTACTAAAATCTCAATTCATACGATCTCATTTCTAAATGCTCGACGATTCCGCTGCATTTTTATTCAGATGCAGGACAATAAAAAGTTGTGTTTAATAATATTAATAATAATAATAATAATAATAATAATAAGAGCCTGAACTGGACTGTTTTTCTGTTCAGTATCACATTCATGAAGCTGCTGCAGTTAAAACAGGAGCGTTCCCTTCCTGTTGTCCAGAGCTGATGTGTCGTGAACTGCATGCAGCTTGCCGGACCGTGCACGGCTACAAAGAAAAATACCGGACATTGTAGTGATCTGACAAAGTAGTTTGAAGACGACGTCGTCTTCTCTGTCAGGGTTTATTAGTAACGACAAACAGAGCTGATAAAACCGTCTAAATCCTGTCAGACTTTGATTTAAAGTGTTGTTACTGAGTGATAAAGTAATACAGCTCCTGTTATGTCAGATCGGGTAGTTATAAAATGTGTGACGTTCAAACTGTCGAGACAAAATGGACCAAAACATGAGGAACATCATGGAGGGAAGGCAGAACTCTGCAGGAAGCTGGTCCGATATAAATATGTATCAAATGAATGATGTTCTTAAAAAATTATTCTTTTATCCAGATTCGTACAGCCTTAGTTTTAGTCAGATAACTGAGAGAGATATTGTAATATTTGAACACGACACAAATATGCTGTTGCGTCCCCTGTGTGTGCCATCATACACTAATAGAGTACTTCAGATTATGTACTCATACGTTATGTATTCAGACCACAGATCTGTATTCCTCAGAAACCCCGTCCTGTCTGCGACTGTACCGCGGTTCACTGTGTGCCTCCGGCCATGGAGACGCTAACGGTGCATCAGCATGTGTGCACATCGCACTCCGCTGCTCGGTTCATGAATAAAGGACCCTGTAACTTCCCATTTTGGTCAAATTATTAAAGCGTGTTCGTAGCCGTTATCAGAGGTCGCACGGCAGCTCCGACCGCCACCGCTCACCGAATGGAGTACAAAACGTTCCCGTTCTTGAATATGCGCAGGAGCTTGTTGTCCGTGGTGACTTCGTGAAAGTGGGCTCCCTTCTCGTTGGCGAAGAACAGATCTGGTTTCCAAATGGAGTCTAACATAGACGGGTCCAGGTCCAGAGAGTCGTCTGGGTACTCTGCGTAGGCGAGCCGGGGATCGTTCCACTGCTGACGGAGGAAGATGTTCACGCGGTAGTCCTGCGGACACGGAGAATAACGGGAACACGTCACGCGCGCGCGCGCACACACACACACACACACACACACACACACACACACACACACACACACACACACACACACACACACACACACACACACACACACACACACACACACACACACACACAGGCATTTTAACATTTCTAATAATCAAACAAGTGAAGCTGAGCTCAGACTACATCATACATCTGTCTGTCACCATGGTAACCATGTCAGATTAAATCAAAGTGCCATCAATTCTTGCCGGGTCTTTGTTAACCCTCCCGCTGTCCTCGGGTCAAAATGACCCGCAACTGTGTTCAACCAAGTTCTATTTTATTTTATTTTTATTTTTTGGGATCATTGGTGACAGGGAGGTCGTGAGCTAAAATATAAAAATAAAATAGAACTTGGTTGAACACAATTTGACCCGAGGACAGCGGGAGGGTTAAGAGACTGACAACACTGCAAGTTCGACCAGGACTAATCATAGTTCACGTCCTTGTGTTGTCGGGGAGGAGGGTCGAGAAGCTGTCAATCACGGCCACGGAGGAACTATGCGTGATGCACTCTTGTCATCCTGTTGGTCGACGTCAAACAACACGTTGTTGGATACGTCAAACTGGGCAAAACATTCTGACATGCTACACTTTTCGTCGTCGTGCGTGCATCACTGTTCTTTAATGATGTCACGCTACCAGACCTGTTTTGTTGTTATTGACGGTCATATCGTACAAAGTGCTATAAACACGTTAGGTGTTGTAGTGTCGTCTCTTGATCAACATCAGTTTTTACATTTGTGATTTCACCGCAGACCTGAAACTTCAAACGGCACTGCTTTAAAAGCAGCCTTGAGTCTGTCGTGGAAATCACTGCATGGGCTCAGGAACACCTGGCAGTAAGTTTGAAACAAAATCTGATGTTTCTCTGCTACAGTTTTAGGTCCAACGGTGAAATCACAAATGTTCGCGTACCAGCGGTCATAAAAACGTGATGAACTCAGGTGCTGGAGTCGATCAAGAGACGACACTTGGAATACTTCCTCATGAAGGTCGCTGCTTCCTCCTGCTCCATGTGCATCACTGTGCTGCGTTCAGGAACACCCTCTGAACTTACTGACAGCACTTCGTACATACGTGAAGTTCCTAAATGAAGACAAACATTTTCCTCCTGTATTAGCTGAAACAGAAATTCAGGCTGCAAGTAATTTCCTGTAACTCCTGTAAGCTTCCCAAAAACCGTCGTCACACTTCCTCTCCTGATTGCAAGCGTGTCGACGTGTGTGCTGATGAGGGGTGCCGATTCATTTGATGCTGTGATGTTCGTCTGCAGCGCAGAGACCAAACTGAACACGAATATTCGGATGATTCGGATGTCTGCACGCACAGGCACACACCTTCCCACCGCATCTGTAGGCGGCTGCAGCCTCCCCGTTGCCATCAGTACGCTGTGCATGCAGACGAGGGCGTGAACCAACAAGTAGCCACCAGGTCATAGTCTGGACCCGGCCGTCCCCGAGGTGTCTGATGGGGTTCTGATCTGTGAAATGAAATACACCTTCACATCCTTTACTCGCTGACCCTTCTGTGGTATGAAATCCTCCGTCTGGAGACGTCTCTGATGACACGCATGACAGACGTGTGTAATCAGCAGGGGCGTCATGGAAACGCGGTCTCCCATAGAGGCTTTAAGCTGTTAAACGACGATTATCTGAGCAGGAATTATTTTTGACAATGAGTGGAGCTAAGCCTGGGTGAGGTGGAGGAGGAGGTGGGAGGTGCGGGGGAGTGTGGGGTGGAGCGGGGGTGCTGTACGATGTTTTCATACATGGTCCAGGGTTCCTTTCAGAGGAGAAAGCAACACTTTGGAGGAAATTAAGGCCATTTGTGGAATTATTTTAAATGGTGTTTGACAATAGAAGCAGCCCTCTGAGGGTGGGGGGAGGATGGGGGTGAGGGAGTCTGGTCCCTGGTCTATGGTTCCTGGACGGTGACCTGCGTGTCCCGATGCCAGTATCTCTCCGCTGCACTGCGATTTCAGCTCCACAAAAATAAAAAAGATTCCCAGAATGCACTCTAAAAATGCAACGAGCCGCCCTGCTCACTGACTGGAAGTGACATCACTTCCCTTCCACCTCGCTGCACTTCCTGCAGAGCCGCACTCGAGGCGCTCACGGCACAGACGCAGCTGATGACATTAAAGGTGGTGAAGTTGGACTTAGGTGTGGCGGGAACACTCAGTGGAGTCCACATGCACTTTAAATTTTATGAGCTGGGATTTCTCTGCTCCTGTGATGTGACCGGAGAGTAAATAAATATGTGTAAGATAATGATCATTTATATTGTTTAATAATAAACATGCACTTATTTAAATTTAAAACATATAGAGACAGAATACTGACACTCACTGATCTTCAGTTTATTTTGGGTTAAAAATCCAACATACTTATGATTTCAACTGAAATGTGTTTGTTTTTTTTACCTTAAGTAAGATTTATATTAGAGTTTTCATCTCTGAGTCTTGATCCTCGTCATAACTGTGAACCCGTTATTTTTCCAAGATGGTGAGCTACTATTAATCTCTTTATGTCAACATATAAACCGCCAGCTTTTTTGCAGAAAATCTGACAAATCACCTCCTTTAATAGGCGCTCATCGAAATGCAATGTCAAACATCAGAGGATAAGAACATAAACTGTTGGTGGCTTTAATACTACACTCAAATGCCATTAAACCACAGAAGAAGGAGGAGCCGTATCAAGAGGATGTCAAGAGTCAAACTCTAATGTGGAAATATTTAGTCCCTTCAGGGATTTCAGTTTTTTTGTGATTGTTTTGATTAAAAATGTTTGATTTTGTGGCGGCTTTTAAGAATTTCAATGTAATTTGAAAAGTATTAAGTGAGATTTATTGCTGTAAAATTCCAGGAATTTGGAAAAACTGCAAAGTCAAGAATAACATTTTTTATTTTACCACCTCCCTGCTAAAGAGTAATCTGTGCTGACTGCCTGTGATAATAATCCTGCTGCATATCACAGAAATATTTGCAGTGTAATCTGTTTTTCTTTCTGTGTTGAATTTAGAGAACCTGAAAGTGATAAAAAAAGTGTCTAAAAGTGTCGTAGCTTTACAGAACAGACAGTCTGTGACTGTAATATAGAAAACAAAGGCTACATCTGCTGTCACAATAAGAGCTTTAAATGCTTTTTAAATCACATTCATTCATCACAAAAACAAAGTTCAGTCTCTTCCAGCTGGAAGTGTGGAGAAAACTCATTCAACATATTCCTCATTCCCATCATAAGACCACATTTCCCACAAACCCCGTCACTTCCTGTTGTTGTGGTTAGCTAGCACTAGTTTGTTTTGATGGTGAGAGGAGAGGGGGCGGAGCCTCGCTGGTTGGAAATGAACTCTTAGTTTTGGCAATAAAGTCAGTTTTGTTTTGAAAGATTTACTTTACGTTGTAATACTTTCAGCAGACTTCTGTTCACAATGTTTTTTTTAAAGAAAAATCACGGGAATTTTGCAAAATAGCAAGCTGCTGCAAATATTATGGAGATTGATTGAATTTGTTTTAATTATTGTGATCACAATAATTTCCTTGAGGGACTGAATAGTGACGACAATATGTTGATTTTTAATGATGATGCAAAATAATTGCGATCAGGTGATGATGTAATAATTGTGCCAGGCCTCGGGCTGTTAATATTTATTACACTTAGCGGCAAAACCAGAGTTTTTCTCTTTGTCCAACTGCGGAGGTTAAAGCTGCACCATTAAATACTTTCATATTAATAATGCATTGAATATGAAGTGTAAAGTTAAAGGTGTTGATTGCCCCTCTCAGTTCCCATCCGATCCACAGAACTTTTTTTTGTGTGCCTTTAAGCTCATTGTTTTGTTTTTTATAGCCCACAGACTTAGCTGCGTTCAGATGAACAAACTGTGTATGCCACTGCAAACAGCAGGCATACATTTGGAGACGAGCTGAAGAACCACTTTCCCTTTCACCCAGACACACACTCCACCTGCATCTAATGATGATCCGAGTCAGCCGATGTGGAAAAGCCCCAAAAACGTTTGACCTAAAAAAAAACAAAAAAACCACCAAACTCGAGTATCAAAAATGACGCTTTAAAGCCACAATCCAGGTAACAGTAAAAAAAAAAAAAAAAAAAAAAAACACTGTTGTGTCAGAGGGTTTAACTGGAAGTGGTTTCAGTGAGAACAAACCTGTGGCATTATGATTTCTCCCGGCGGAGGCAGATCATCTAAATACTGCTTGCACACTGACACACACACGGAGTGGATTAAGAGGGATCGAGGGAACAAATGAAAAAGAGAGTTTAACGGTCATAAATCTGTTTAACGTGGATAGCGTGTAGCGCAGACCCCAGTGAACCAACCTGGCTCTAAGCCCTGTGTGTGTGTGTGTGTGTGTGGGTGTGCGTGTGTATGAGAGACTGGATATTCAAAAATCACCTCTGAATCTCTACCTCTTCGTTTTCCTCCTCTCGGTGATGTAATGGGAAAGTCAAGTCGGGTAAAAATGCGTCACAGCACATTCAGCTTTCAGAATCAAAATATTCCTCCTTTATTTATGACACGCGTGTTTAAAACCACGTTGGTTAAAATTCGCTTAAAAGTGAATAAAGGTGACTCAACTTCTCGTTTAATTGCGCCTTTTTATTATTGTGTGGATTTATTTGTATTTACGAGGACACTTTGGGCTCAGCGGGAGTGCGCATCACAAACGCGTCACCTACATCTCCATTAATCCAACAGTGCGGCTCACAAAAAGCTCCAAGACATCCGTCCGTTGTCTGTTACCGAGGCGTGAGCAGCAGATTACCGCTGCGTTTCCCGCCTGTTGATTTTAATGATGAGCTTCACTGGTTGGAAATGAACACTTAGTTTTGGTAATAAAAGCAGTGTTATTTTGAAAGGTGACTTTATGATTTAATACTTTCAGCAGAGATTCTGTTCACGATGTTTTTTTGAGATTGCTTGAATTTGTCGTAATTATTGCAAGATTGCAACTTTCTGCAGGGACTTCCTTTAGACAGATTTTTTTTGGGCCAAACTGAACCACACTTTGTGGATCGGAGACAAAATTACAGTCAGTCTGTGTGTCTCCACGAGCCGGACAGAGGAAGGTCTGAAAACGTCCTCCTCGTCAAAACTGTAAACAACAGTCAGCCTGCAGGGTGTGAAGGGATAACGGGGACCCAGCACACTGCAGGAGCCTCGACAGACTGCTTCACAATCAAGAGCGCGACCGGTGACTCAAAGCAACGCCGCAGCATTCAGACTGAAACAAAGACTTAACATGCGACTTTCCGAAACGATGAAAAGCCCCGAAGTTTAAATCTAAATTCATAAAACATGAATAAAAGTCATTACAATTATAATTTCCCTGCAGTTATGTACTGCTGGCACACTCACACACACACACACACACACACACACACACACACACACACACACACACACACACACACACACACACACACACACACACACACACACACACACACACACTGTCATGAAAAATTAATGTGCTTCTGATAAATAATAAAAGTCAAATGAAAGCAATATTGTACATTCTGAAATTCCTGGTGACAGTTCGTGCTTGGCATGCAAACACTCACACACACACACACACACACACACACACACACACACACACACACACACACACAGACAAACACACACCGTGTCGCCATCAGAGCGACTCCCAGCCGGGCAGGAAGCACTTAGACGTCGTCGCTTCAATCACTCGTCCGTCGGGCTCCGCTGATCACGACTCGGCTAATTACGGCGGATTGCGACAGGAAGTGAAGCGGTGTCGGGGCGCGGCGGAGCATCACAAACAGGCTCAATCGGTCCTGACGAGCACACACAGAGACGTTCAGACTTCTATCAATCAATCAATCAGAGAATGAAAACTCAAAGGGTTGGGACGGAAACCGTTTCTGTCTGAAGCCACAGGTGTGAACCTCGCTGCTCCTTTGTTCCCCGCGGAGTGAATTCATGTGTTCACGCTGCTCGCTTCGCTCCGCATCGCGTTCGGGGAGCCACCGAGCCGTGATTCTGCGTTTTTGTTGGACGCATCTGAGAAAAATATTTTAATTTTGCATTTCATGGGAAAGTGCTGAATATAAATGAACAGAACAACAGGACAGAGAAAACACCATCAGTGTTCTGGCTTCATGTGCTGAAGATTTTTTAAGTACGAAGGGATCATGAATTTTGGATTGGCGTTGAAAATAAAAAAAATAAAAAACAGTTCACGTCACTGTCTTCTCGTTTTAACTTGAGTCTGGTAGTAATGTGTTACTACCACCAAGAGGGGGCGGTATTGTACCTGAAAACAGTTTTTTAACTACCATAAACCAACAGAAGAAGAAGAAACACGTTACTACCAGGCTCTGGTAAAACTGTGTGTCTGTGCAGTGAAGCTAGCAGATCATCAGTCTACCTCAGCTCGGGTTCTATAATAATGAGGCCGATGCAGAAGTGTCTTCAGCTGCAATACCACCGGGTGCCACTAGAGGTCGGCTCCAAAAACCCTCCGCCTCCATAGACTCCCATTCAACTTCTCTCATGAAATACAAAGTCAATAAATGTTTCTCCACGAGTTATTTCAGTGTTGTTAGTTAAAGTCACTCCTTCTTATTACTTTTCTGGCGGTCCATCTGAAAATAATCCCGTCTTTAATTAGAAAATAAGTTAAGATGTGTTTTTTGGGGGCGTGTCTGTGACAAAATCCGAAACTGGAGGCTTCGCAACGGCCGTTCACAAACCAACGGGTGACCTCGCTGCTGGTTGCCGCTTGCCTGGAACAGAGCACCTGTGCAGAGCGCTCAGCGTGGCCACGCAGTGAAGCCTCCGCAGGCCGGGGGAGTCCTAACAGGCTGGGACAGCTCTGCTCTCCTTAGTCCCACAGGAGACGGAGTGACTTTCACAAGCGATTCTCCTCCTGTGCACCAAAGTCGCTCCAAATTCGCCTCACTTGCACAGTTTGGGAACATTTTTACTAATCTGAGGTACTTTTAAATACGAGCGCAACACGCTATGAACCCTGCTGTGTGTGTGTGTGTGTGTGTGTGTGTGTGTGTGCGCGCGAGCGCGTGCACGTTATATGGATGTAGGAGCAGCTTGTCTGCAGCCTCGACCGACTTCATGTCACTTTAACGTATTTGCTGTCAGACTCGGTGAATGTCTGCGCTGCACATCTGCTCCGGCTGTGCGATCGTCTGTCTCTTCTGATCTGCGTCTCGGTTCCTCAGCTCCGCTCGTCAGACCGTCTTCCTGTCTGCTCACAGTTCTCCGTCTTCTTCCTGCAGCTGATTCGGCCCTTTCGGAGGGCGCTGATCACGAGAACCTCGCCTCCCCCTGTTAACTGGTCAATAATCGTGTCGATCACTCCAACACCACCTCAGTTCTCTGCTGCAAATACTGATAACCATATATATATATATATATATATCTTCTATAAAGTGGAATTCATCTCTTCAAAATTTGACAGTTGTGAAATGTCCTCTGTGTCTCGGGGAAAGAGATGTAATACCTGTCGTCGTTTTGGCACCGTTTCTGTTGTTTGATGTTTACAGTGATCGGGCGGCAACACGTCTTCTGCTCTCATGCGAACAGCATCGTTCGGGTCGTGGGTTCGGGTGTCAGAAGCCCGTGTGCGTTGCATCCTGGGAGATTTAGGGACTACCGGCAGAAAAACCAGATTAGTAGGGCAGCACTGAGGAATTTATTTCTCCCGCTGACTACATTTCCCTTCAACACAGAGTGAATGAAATGGCGAAATCTGCCTTTGAGAATAACCGATAATAGCCTCAGTCCATGTTTCTGGGTTAACGATGATCAGACATGAAGCCCGAAGGCCTCCTGCCACTGATCACAACCCCGAGCGTCCGGCCGCAGGCACGCAACTCACCGGATTTATGTATCTCATCCCGTCAAAAGACGAACGTCTGAAACCAGCCGCAGGGAGCAGGAACATGTAACACGTGTAAACACCTCTGATGCACGTCAGCACATGTTCACGGTTTCAACCATGACCAGTTTCATACGCGACTGGTTCGTAGTTAAAGAAGTGTATTCACACAAACCATTTAAAGATGGAGGAGGGAAAAAACAACAACAACAACAACAACAACACCTGTACGTCACATCGTGATAACTCCACTCACCATGGTCGTCTCGGCGATGGAGCCGAAGCTGTTGATGAAGATGTTACAGGAGACGTTGACCGCAGGACCTGCAGAGGGAGGGACATGCCGATCACATGGACATCATAGAAATATTACAGTATATTTATACAGATTACTTTTTAGCAGGGAGGTGGTCAAATCTTTTTTTTTTTTTTTTTAAAGCAATATATATATATATGTATATATATATATTTATATATATGAGACAGTGATGTGTTCCCCCAGCTGTTTCCTTGAAGTTGTGTCTTTGTGTCTTCTGGCAGTTAAACCCCACTCAGCGCAGCCTTGGGGGATGCATTGCACATTTGTGCTAAACAATTAAACAATGCGTCCAGTGTGTGTTTCGCCTCAGTCTTCAATCTCCTTCTGCAGGGCTGAGCTCGGCCAAAACGGCAGATTTTAAATGCGAGGAGGAACTTCAGGGACAGTTTTACTGGAATACGACTCGTTTAACTGCGGGACGGAGCAGCGCCGAGGAGAGGCAGGAAAACGTTATCAAATCTACCGAGATTTAGATACGAAATGTATGAACATGGAGTTTGTATCGCTTCTAAAACTGAGGAGACAAAGTGGAATAAAAAAATAAAAAAATAAAATCTAAAAATCACTGTTGGTCAGTCCCTCCAGGAAATCATGATCTGGTGATTGCAATACTTATTTGCAGCAGTTTGCAATTTTGCTAAATTTCTGTGATTTAAAAAAAAAAAAAAAAAAAAAGATTTCTGCAAAACACATCGTGAACAGAATCTCTGCTGAAAGTATTACGACATAAAGTCGCCTTTCAAAATAAAACGGACTTCATTACCAAAACTAAGTGTTCATTTCCGACCAGCGAGGCTCCGCCCCCTCTCCTCTCACCATCAAAACAAACTGCTGCTAGCTGACCGCAACAACAGGAAGTGACGGGGTTTGTGGGAAATGTGGTCTTATGATGGGAATGAGGAATATGTTGAATGAGTTTTCTCCACACTTCCAGCTGGAAGAGACTGAACTTTGTTTTAGTGTTGAATGAATGTGATTTAAAAAGCATTTAAAGCTCTTATTGTGACAGCAGATGGAGCCTTTGTTTTCTATATTACAGTCACAGACTGTCTGTTCTGTGAAGCTACGACACTTTTAGACACTTTTAGACACTTTGAGGTTCTCTAAGCTTAATACAGAAAGAAAAACAGACGACAAGTCTAATATTTCTGTGATGTGCAGCAGGATTAGTATCACAGGAAGTCACCACAGATTACTCTTTATCAGGGAGGTGGTCAAATCTTTAAAAAAAAAAATTTATCCTTGACTTTGCAGTTTTTCCAAATTCATGCAATTTATAGCAAAAACATTTTTTTGGGATCGTAACAATTAGACAAAAACTGTGAAATCCCGGAGTGACTGAATATTTCCACATTAGACTCTTTTAAACCGTCATCTCAATGCGCCTTCTTCTTCTTCTTTGGTTTAATGGTCTATGAGTGCAGAATTAAAGCCACCAACTGTTTGCAACTGCAATTTTAGCACCACAATCTCACTCCTGACCGAATGACTGAATTTTTTAGAAAATCTGCCTCAAAAATTCAAACATTTTTGAATCAAAACAATCACAAAACCGCCTCACAGGCGAAGTCCCAGATCTCTGCGTAGGTACCTTTAAAGTTGGGTCGTATCCGAGCATCGTATCCAGACGTCCTCCCCATCAATTTGTCCAGGAAGTCCGAGGGAGACATCGGGGCCTGCCGTGTCCTCGCAGCGTTGTCCACCTCCTTACACTGACCCACGCTGTCACAGAAACACAACACGGATCACACGTGGGACGTTTTCACAGCAGGACGCGTCCGCTGGATTCGCTGATGAAAAACATAATGCTGATTCACGTTATGTTGAATAATTCTATCGACATTTTTTTTCTGTTCGAAATGCCCATCCCTAGTTTTATTTATTTATTTTTTTTTTTTGTGACCTTTGAGGAAAGTGCAGTTTTATGTAACTCTGCTCCCCGACCAGGAACAGTTTGCTGTCGGTGGCGACTCGGGAGTGGAAGGATGGATGTGTGTGAACTTGATCGTCACTGCGACCGGCTTTTAGCACCGTTTCAGGAGGACTTTCAGAAGATTTCTGGAGGTATAGCTGGAGAGGTTTTCCTCTTGTCTGTTGCTTGTTTCCACGTCAACGCGTGTTGGTGACGGTGACGGAAAGGACATGAAACAGACTGACCCCGAAACATTACGAATATTACCGTAACATTTTAAATGTTCCACCGTCGCTCAGTAAAAATGTTCTCAAAAGAGACTCCGGCATCAAACGTTCTTGTATAAATGTGGGAACGTAAATATGTATCTCGGTGGGAGGGGAGGTTGGTATGGATGTAAATATGTTTATATCTCATCACATGATCTCATCATTAGATAACTAATCAGTCGTCACTGTTGGCATTCAAGTAGCAGTCTTCTTGTACAGACATGACACACCAGTGTGTGTGTGTGTGTGTGTGTGTGTGTGTGTTACTTCTAGGGTGACTGGGTAGTAAATTCTAAATGGCAAGGTAAAGCCTGATGAACCTGAAAGTGTGTGTGTGAGGGAACATTGCCAAAAATAACTCACAAGGTTCGTACAGCTAAACACAAACACACTCACCCTGACACTCACCCCCCCCCCCCCCCCACACACACACACACACTCTCACACCCTCTTCAGTGTAGTTTCGGGATCATCAACCTTTACTTTGGCATTTGAAACCGCTTCCTCTGAGCCCAGCAGGGAGTAACCTCCCACAGGCAGAGCAGCACGGTGCGGTTGTTTACCGGTGGTTTGATTACTCCGTCAACCTCCTTTAAACACGCTCGCACTGCCGGCGGCGGCGGTAGAGGCGAGGGGGGCGGGACTCATTAATTTCAGACGAGCTGCGGGAGGCAGGGGAAGGCAGGGAGACAGATGGAGGAGGGAGGAGAAGTCCAACACACCTCGACTGCATCGCGTCAGTAACGAGGCCAACGCGTCCCTTCAATCAATCGCCATCGAAAACATCACACGTGGTCCAGACTGTGGTTCTTTAGGCTCGAAGCTTCAGCACATTCAGGCTGAATGAAAACGTGATGATGAGCAGATCATCTGATTTTTTACATTTGGGGGGGGGGGGGGGGGGGGCTGAAAGACAATACGCGTTATTTATCTGTGTATTTTCTACGAAGTGGGCCAGATGTTTGTTTGTCGGGTAATGTCAGCCGGTGTGAGCCGAGCCGTTGTAGCCACAGCTCTCCGCCCGGCAGGGAGGCGAGGGTGGAGGACCGTCCGACGGAAACGTACCCAGAAGGAATCGGCCGCCGAGCGGCTCTGCGGCTCTGCACTGAGAGGGCTACGTAAAAACATCAAAATATATTCACATAAAAGGTGCTTTTCTTGTTCTGTAACCTCGTTGGAAAATGTGTTGATACGTGTAAGAAAGTGGATTTTCTGCCCTCGAAGGCTCGGCTTTAGTTGGAGTGGGTTTACGTCCCGTGTGGGAGATACAGCTGTTTTAACACGCAAGAGGTTCAGAAGCAACACGTGAAACAACAACACACGCGTGTTCAGATCTGAACACGCTGACCCGGCTGACCTCAGGGTCCGGATTAGAACATGAGAGCGTCGTTCTGTCCGGCTCGTCGTCTCTGGTCGATGATCGGAGAAGAAAAACCTCGTCGGACATGAAGTCGGACACGAGTCTGTTGCGCGGCAGCGATACAATCCCTCGTAATGCCCTCGACCGCAGAGCGCTGACGCAGAAACACGCCGCCGGGACGCAGCGCAGAGCTGCATCACCACACACACACACACACACACACACACACACACACACACACACACACACACACACACACACACACACACACACACACACACACACACACACACATGACACTCGGCATGACTCACACACTCTGAGCGTCCTCGGACAGACTCACATAGACAGCAGAGAGTGTGTGTGTGTGTGTGTGTGTGTGTGTGTGTGTGTGTGTGTGTGTGTGTGTGTGTGTGTGTGTGTGCGTGCGTGTGTTCTCTCTGAGACGAAAGCCCAACAGTATCTCTACATGGCAGCAGATGTAGGTGCTGCACGAATCTCTGTGGACGTTTCTCCTGATAATCTCAGAGTTACGAGGTTATAATGGTTGTATGGACCTTTTGTGTCTCTGCCACGACGGCCTTTACGGCTGACTGGGTGTCACATTAGGTTTAAACCCTGCAGAGGTTAAAGACGGAACAGCTACTGAATGTCTTTATTCTGCTTTTATTCCCAAATACTGCCGTTGGCATCACAGAGATACTCACAGGACGTCGAGGGTGGCGTGATGCAACCGTACACTGTGTATAAAAGTGTTCGTAGCTTCCAGGTCTGAAAAATGAGGCCGATGCAGAAGTGCCTTAAACTGCAATACCACCGAGTGCCACTAGAGGTCGGCTCCAAAAATGCCTCCATAGACTCCCATTCAACTTTTCTCATGAAATAAAAAGTCAATAAAATTTCTCCACGAGTTATTTCAGTGTTGTTAGCTAAAGTCACTCCTTCTTATTAGTTTTCTGGCGGTTCATCTGAAAATAATCCCGTCATTAATTAGAACCAAACGGGTGACGTCACTGCTGGTTGACTCTCTGACTCAGCCTACGACGCACTTTCTTTCTGTGGAGGCTAACTGTGACGCTCACGCAGGGTTGTCAGCTCAGAGCATCTTGAATCAGATGTTAAGCTGCTTAGGTTTCTGTTGCGCTACCTCCTCTTCCTCCTCTTCCTCCTCCATACTTCCTCCTTTAAAACATTAGAGAACAATAGGAAGCGATGTAGAGAGATGCAGCGCGACATCCAAACCGTATCAATAATGGATGATCTTTTAATCTAGAAGCACTGTCTCTCACACACAATACAGGAGGTCAGAGGGAGCAGCTTCGTATATTTAATGTATTTTATCTTTGCTGTTTTAATCTGATGCTGCCATTTCTACTACAGCAGCACGGCTCTCTGCTCTGTATGACAAATAATAATAAGGGATGCAGCGTTGGGGGCAAAGTGAGGACCATGTTTCATTCATGTCTGGACTTCAGCTGTTTACTCAGAGTAAAATAGAGATGTCAGCCAGGGATATACAGTTAATGCAAAAACTGTGGCTGAATTATTTTTTTTCCTGGAGAACAGTTTGGGTATAAATATTTCTGTTGCAGTGGCACATTCAGGTCGGGACTCACTTCCACTCTGTGTGGACAGCTGGCAACTGAACTGCAGGACTTTTACGGCACCGACCGAGTCGGTTCAGAAGTATCTAAAATGTTCTTGTCTTCCACTTGTGTGTGTTTTAAAAAGCATAACTTTTGCTGCGTTGACACCGGAGTATATGGAGCGATAGGAGGGTCGTAATAAAGAATAAATCTGTAAAAGAGAAAGGAAATAAATGTGGGAATAAATAAATGAAGTAGTATAAAGACAAATAACAAAGTTTGTTTTTGCTTTTCCCATATTATCTTTACTTTTCCCGTATTGCTTTTGCTTTTACTACTTTACCAAATCCAAATGAAATAAAAGAAACAAGATGAAACTGCCGGCCCTCTGATTGGTGGAGAACCCACATCCTGGTCGTGGTTCTGTTTCTGACCTACAGAAAGTCCACAATGTTTGTCCACCTGTCTTCACCCACTGCAGTTTATTTACCTCCAGCTGTAGACTGTAAATAAAAACAGGAAGTGGCCTTGGTGGCGCCCCCCGCAGGCTACCGTCTACTGGCTGAACCAAAAATTGCACAGAGGTCGGTTCCTTCCGGAGCTCGGGGAGACGAGTTTGTTCATCCTCTGAAGGAGGAGGCGTGACGCCGACTCCCCCTCTGACAACGAGCATGCAGCCGTCACATGGAAGCGGCCTGTCACTGTGACTCCCTCTGTGACACAACAATGGAGGTTACAAAGGTTACACGACACAGCAGGAAGCAGTAGCGGTCCAGAGGACACAACCATGAGACACAGAAGACAGGAAAAAAACCCTCAGGAAGCTCCGGGATCGGCCTCCGTCCTCCTGCAGGGGACGACCCTGCTGCTGCGACTGCACACACACCTCAAACACACACAGGGAGGCTCAACCCTCCAGTCCAGAGCTTTGAGTTCAACATTTCAGCTGTCGCCCTCTTGTTTTCTTCAGAGCCATAAGTGACCGTATTTGAACGATCTGACACTCGTCCCCGCCCACCTAGAGTCGAAAACCTGACTGCACAACAGGCCTGTCAATCGAACAGACACGTCCCCAAACATTGCTTTTGATTGAGTCCTCATATTCAGCCCTTCAAGGACTTCGGATGGTTTTCCTGATTGTTTCGATCAGAAATATTTGATTTTGCAGGGACTTTTCTTAAAACTTATGATGTAATTTGTGGAGCTTTAATTGAGTTTTTTGCAGTAAGATTGTGACCTGCTAAAGAGTAATATATGCGTACTTCCTTCTGATGATAATCCTGCTGCACATCCCAGAAATATTCGCCTTGTAATGCGTTTTTCTTTCTGTGTTGAACTTAGAGAACCATCACGGGGCTCAAAGTGATAAAAAGTGTCTAAAAGTGACGTAGCTTCACAGAACAGACAGTCTGTGACTGTAATATAGAAAACAAAGGCTCCATCTGCTGTCACAATAAGAGCTTTAAATGCTTTTTAAATCACATTCATTTAATACTAAAACAAAGTTCAGTCTCTTCCAGCAGGAAGTGTGGAGAAAACTCATTCAACATATTCCTCATTCCCATCATAAGACCAGATTTCCCACAAACCCCGTCACTTCCTGTTGTTGCGGTTAGCTAGCAGCAGTTTGTTTTGATGGTGAGAGGAGAGGGGGCGGAGCCTCGCTGGTTGGAAATGAACTCTTAGTTTTGGTAATAAAGTCAGTTTTATTTTGAATGGAGACTTTATGATGTCATACTTTCAGCAGAGATTCTGTTCTGTTGATTTTGCAAAATTACAAACTCCTGCAAGTAGATTTATCTGAAACATTCAACAGGTAGAATCCAAGAAAGACGCAGATGCAGCCACACGTCTTTGACTGCAAAACAAACCAATAATTACACCTGTCAGAATGATTCTGGACCCTGCAGACGTTCTCTTTTCTGAACAACTTTACTGCGATTCATCAATCCTACATATCGGCAACGTCTCACCTGCTGTCTGCGATGAAGACGTTGAGGAGCGCGGCTCCGTCTGGCGGAGGTTTGGTTCCAAGTGCTGACAGAATTATTTATAACTAGCTCTCTGATTATGCAACAAAACAGCCCGATGAAGCCAACACGAAGAGACAGAGATAAGAGGCCTTTTGCATCTGGCCGTACCGAGCGCCGAGGAGACCTCAGTTTATCCCTTCCATTATGTAAGAGCCTTCCTCCACCAGCACGGCATGCGGCACACTCCCAGATGAAGTTAGACAATGCAAGAGACGAGGATCCGGACGTTATTCTGCCGAGTCAGGAGGAGACTTAAAAACATCCCAGTTCATAATCTGGGATGTTCAGATTGATAACTTGTAGGACTTTAAATGTAGTTGATTATCAGCAGATGTTCAGGCAACTGTTGCACCGAGGAGGAAACATAGAAGACATGACGGCTGACCTGAGACGAGAGGAAGATATAAGTACGAGAAATGAGGACTGTGTTGACAGGTCATCATTGTAAATGAGAATTGGTTCTCAATTGATTTTACCTGGTTAAATAAAGGTCATATATAAATGAAGAGAAGGAGGTCTGAACAGACCGATGACGATATGTATAAAAGTCTTCGTAGCTTCTGGGTCTAACAAAATTAGGCCAATGCAGAAGTGCCTGAAGCTGCAATACCACCGAGTGCCACTGGAGGTTGTATCCAAAAAGCCTCCTGCTCCATAGACTCCCATTCAACTTTTCTCATTAAATACAAAGTCAATAAATATTTTCCACGAGTTGTCTCGTGCTGTTAGTTAAAGTCGTTCCTCTTTAGTTTTCTGGCGGTCCATCTGAAAATAATCCCGTCATTAATTAGAAAATAAGCTTCAAAAAGATGTGTTTTTGGGGGCGTGTCTGTTTGATTGACAGGTCCGTGGTGCAGTCAGGTTACAGCTATCGGTGGGCGGGACGTAGTATCATCAGGTTTCCAATCAGATCAGTCAGATCCACCGCTCGCTCCTCCCCCAGCTCGTCCAAATATGGTCACTTCCTGCTCCAAACCGCTCCGAACTAACAAAGACGGCGACGGACAGAATCTGAACTGGAGGCTTCGTAACGTTCACAAACCAACGGGAGACGTCACTGCTGGTTTCTGCTTGGAGCAGACGGAGAGCCGCCGCTGCTGTCGGCCATGTTGTTTCTGAGCTGCAGCAGCCGGAAGAAGTAAAAGTGAAAGAAGTCCAAAAGGTGAATCTGTTGCTGCACGATGACAACACGCTGGAGGGGAGCGTGACGAAACACGAACATGTGAAGAACGTCGGAAGAGTAAAAAGAGTGATGAGATTAAAGCGGACGTTTCTCTTCCAAAACTCCTCCAGTTCTCACTACAACCGTCTTTAATCTGAACGTATTCTACACGTGGAAACACTGAACAACAAATCCACACGTGAGCGACAGGACCGGGGCACTTCCTGCGTCGGCGTCAGTCGGCGTGTTTGTGTTTGTTGGACTCCGATTCTCCGAACAGCAGAAATCACTTAGAAACCTCGCGGAGGTGAAAGTGTTCCCGTGTCGTGCTGAGCAGAGAACAGACGACGACCTCGCGAAACAGCAGCTCTTCTGCATCGATGCTTCCTTTTCATGTTTCATCTGGGGCCGAAGAGAACAAACAAACCGGGCCGGTCCTGATGCTCGGCCTGAAATATGAATAAACGTCTCGGCACAGCATCACTAAATTATAGCCGCGGCTCGTCATGCTGCTCGTCTTGAGACCCAGCGGGCGGTCGTCAGATGGGTCAAGGACACGAACACAACCTCCACCTACGACCTCCACCAGGCCCGGTAACTGAGGCTCAGCCTGAGATATAAATCATAGCAGCTCGTCTGAGAACCAGCAGGCAGCTCTCAGAGGACAAACTGGGTCAGCTGAGTCAAGGGCAAGACCACCACCTCCACCCGCTGACTCCACCCACCATCGACCCACCAGGCAGCGTTCAGACGGCAAACAAGTCATCTGCTTGGTAAAAGGACACGACCATGACTTCTGACCTCCACCCATAATTTCTGACCCAAGTATCAACCAGCGGTGACGTCGCCCGTTGGTTTGTGAACGTTATGAAGCCTCCCGTTCGGATTCTGTCCGTCGCCATCTTTACTAGTTCGGAGCGGTTTGGAGCAGGAAGTGACCATATTTGGACGAGGTGTTCAGTCTCCTGCTGCTCTTAGCATCGTCGCTAACAGGCGGCTCGCTTCGTGTGAGAGTCACACAGGCCACTCTGCCAGGCCAGAGTCACAACTGCATGCCGTGTGTGTGGTTCATTCATGCAAACAAGAAGTCTGGCCTGCAGTCCGAACAGCTGATCACCTCCTCGGTGAGTGGTTGTTTGGTTGATGAGCCTCCTGATGAAAACATCAGACATTAATTCTGCTCCTCTCTCCACGCTGCACCCCCTCCCCTTACCCCCGCTCCAGGCCAGTCAGATCATGACACGATCATGCTGACAGACGAGAGACCGAGCCGCAGCGAGCGGGAGGCGGGGCTTCACATGAGTGATTTGTTCTCTCGCCCGCTTCGCGCTCGCACGTTCCCCCTCCCGGATGAGAAAAGTCGGAGTCGGTCTCACGTTCACACTTCCCGTCACGCTCGTCGGCCTGCAGACGCCTCGACCCCGCTCTGAGGTGAAGAGACGCCCTCCACCCTCACCCCCCCCCCCAACGCTTCGTCTCCGTGGCGCTAAGATGGAGTCCGTTCTGCAGCTGCAGTACTCGTTCGTGCTAATTAGCTGCAGGATTAACCCGTACATCAAAAACACTACATTTCCCAGCTGCCCCTGGGGTATTTTTTGGCATTACAGCCGAGAACAGCCCCGTGCTGTGACAGAGACGGGGTCGACTGCTGCCTTCAGCCAAATGTTCACTTAGTGTGGCTACCCCCCCACGCCCTCCACCACCACCGCCGCTTTCCCCATGCGCGCGCGCGCACACACACACACACACACACACACACACACACACACACACACACACACACACACACACACACACACACACACACACAGGGACCAACACCACTTAACCGTGCTTTCCAGCCACATGTTCCCTTCAGCAGTAACAAGAATTCTTTTGGTCATATTTGTCATGCGCCGTAACAACAGAGGCAGTGACAGACAAACACACACACACACACACACACACACACACACACACACACACACACACACACACACACACACACACACACTGATCGGCGAGGCCCTGTGCAACACTTGTCAGATTTGCTCTCCCCGGCTGAGCCTGGTAATAAACACTGCTGTTGATCGTCGCTCCGTCTCCTCGGGCTTCTTCCAGTCGAGCTGAGCAGCTCCAGACGTCACGACTTCCATCGCAGTGTTCACATTTTCACTCAGAACCTCGTCAGCTGGTGGATTTTATGTTTTGACTTGAAGCAGCGGGGAATGTGTACACCCGTCGATGTTTCCCCGTAGAGACGCGGTAACGCCGCGACGCCTGACGGGACCGAGGCTTCTCGTGAGCTCCTGTTAAACGTTAGCATTTCTGAGAATGTGCCCCCACCTCCCCCGTATGTTGCGTCGCCGTCAATCTCTTCCTGTTTTATTTTGTCGTTTTCCGTGGACAGGAAAAGAGTCCGTATGAACGGCGCCCTCTTGTGGTATTCACGACTTCAGAACTAAAAAATTTCAAAAAGCTTCGAGTTCACGAGTTGTGACGTGTTTACTGACGTTTACAGAAAGGTCAGAGGTCGTGGAAGTTCATGTTTGGTTGGATGTTAAGCTAATATATTGTAATTTTAGTCACGTAGAGTTTGTCTTTTGTTTGTTTGTTTCATAACTTTGATAATAGCCTACATCTGAGGAAAATGTTGATCTTCCCGATGGCCTCTGTGTCTTTGTATTCCCTGCATTACGTTCACCCCCCCTTCCCCGTTAGCGTACTAAATTTTTAGCCTCTGCAGCTTCTAGACACCGTCCACGTTGCTGTTGCCTAGCAACGGTGTTTTTACGACTTAACGCCCAGCCGACGGTGCGCACCACTTCCAATGTTGTAACCATGAGTTCCATTGGAACGCAGCATTACTTTGTGTTTGTTCGCTGCGTTCAGCTGCGCCTCATCAGCACATTTCCGGGTTTCTACCGTATTTTAAACTGTCACCTTCCGGTTTAATCGTTTCTCCGGAGAAAATCCCGTTACCTGCACGACTTCATTTGGATAATCATCAAACACAGATTCACAAGTTTTGTGGATCTGTCTTACGTTAGAAGTCAGATGGTCTATGAAACACAGTGGAGACGCGCAGCCTGATTCAAACAGCGAGACAACAGCTGCTCTCTGCAGGCAGCTGCCAGACGGAGGCTGTGTCCTTTGTGAGCAAGATATTCTGTCACTTCCAACTTTCTCTCCTAGTGATCATTCGACATGTTTATACGGCTGAAATCATCCGTCTTTACATTCTGTCTACGAAAAGATTTTAAACGAAGAGCAGCAGCTGAGAAACGGTTTCTGATTAACGTGTCGTCTTGATAACGTGTGTTTCAGTCTCTGTTTCACATCTGTCCTGTTGAGAGACAGAAAAACATGTAGAGAACTGCTTTGGCTGTAAAATGCAGCTAATGCAGCACAACGGGGGATTAAAACATTTATAGAATGTTCCTGTTGAACGCAGCACAGTGATGCACACGGAGCGGGGTTGTGTCACCGTGAATTTGTCCCCCAGAGTCAGACTGTCAACACTGAGTTCTACTGGGACCTTCTGAGGTGTCTGTTCTGGTTTGGACTTATTTTGTGCTTCGTAGTCTTCAGGTCAGTCTGGGTTTTCTACTTCCCGTTAGATTTTGAAATGACTCATCCCTTGTGTCTGTCTTGTTTCACTTCCTGTCCTTTCTATGATTGTTGGCCCTGGTTAGTTTCAGCAGTCCCTCGCTGTCCTTCCCTCCCTGTAGTATTTTAGTCTGTGTGCTCTTCTTCCCTCTTTGACAGTTTGTGTCAGTTACTAGTTGAGGTATGTGGCTCTGTGGCGCAACGGATAGCGCATTGGACTTCTAGCTAAACACTGAAGAAGTGATTCAAAGGTTGTGGGTTCGAGTCCCACCAGAGTCTCTTTGATTTAATAGATGCATGTTATCGGTCTTTGAGAAGTAAAGAACACCTGTTAAAAAACAGCCATGACACTGGAGTGGAAATTACTCCATGGGCTCAGGAACACTTGGCTGTAAGTGGTTTTGTTGAGGATTTCATGTCCCCCAAAAATGTATGTTTCTCTGCTCCAGTTTCAAAGGTGAAACCACAAATGTTCACGTACAAGTCGTCACAAAAACATGTTGAACTCAGCTGCTGATGTTGATCAAGAGACGACACTTGGAATACTTCCTCATGAAGGTTGTTGCTTCCTCCGCTCCATGTGCATCACTGTGCTGCGTTCGGGAACACTACTTGTACAGTAGCGGTCCAGCTGGGCCTTTTTAAACATCATAATCTTGTATTTGGATTCACATGTCTGCCCTCACATGACAAACATCCCGCAATCAGGGCTAATTAGACACTTAGTGTCCAGATATAGTTAATTATTGTAATCACTGCTCTCTGATTAATCAGGATATTTTTAGGGACTCACAGCCGCCCTGTAAGCTGTATTTTCATGCGAATCTGCACTCATATTATCTCATTTTGCACATATTTGTTTATACTTTGCATCTTTTCTGTTAGACTGTGGAATTACTGAGTGCCAGCAGCGATGAAGTGGCAGATAAACCCAGATGTTATAAGCCGACAGATTAGAGTGCTCACGTGTTGCCACTCTGCTAATAAATCAGATAAGAGAATTTTTCACTACCAGTTTTGAGAGCGGGGACTATTTTATTTTTTACTGCTCCTTGTGACATCGTCCTGAGGCTGACGTAAACCTTCGTGGCATGTTTCTGTACATTCACTGGGAGCACATTTCAAAGCAAGTGTAAAGGCTGCATCAGGAAGGATGTTTGAAAGAGGAAAAGCACAACACCAGAACATATTTAAGTTGTCTGGACGTTTCACTGGTGGATGAGGACAGAGTCTGGGACACCGCCGAGGAGCCACTTTACTTTGCGAGGCAGACTGTGAGGGTTTTTACTCTCCAGGACGACTTCTGACTACTTCCTGTCTGACGTCAGAACCAGTCAGAGTACAGACGGTTTAAAAAGATGGACGAAGTGACGGCAAAATATCTGAAAACTGGTCCCTTTAAATAAAAATTTTGAAATCTGGTCATATAAAGTTCCTGTTATCTCGTTGATGTTTGAGTTAATTTTCTGATCGGTCTGTTATTGACTTTTGATGCATTGAAAAGGGTGTCGTCAGGATTGACATTTTCTTTGAATAAAATAATTTCGGAGAAACTCAGCAGCCAAAACCTGCAGTTCCTCCAATGTCCACTAGAGGCTCCAGCAGCGAGTCAGTCCCCACAGGCCCTCATGTTAAAATTTCACAGCAGAAATCAACATGTTTACAGCGTGGTGCAAAACACTGTTTTGGTCTCCGTAGCAAAGTTCTCCGTTTACGACAACTGTACGAATTTGTAAGCCCCACCCCCAAACATATCTGTGTTTGAGTCCTAATATGTAATAAATGCTGGAATGATTTTCAGAAGGACCAGAACACTGATCAGAAGGAGGGAATTTATCTAATGACACCTTGATGACTTTACTGACTTTGTACTTCAGGAGAGCACTTGATGCTTTTTCAATGGGAGTCTGTTGGAGACAGCCCCTAGTGGTCCTCAGTGGTACTGCATTTTAAGAGACTTCTGCTCTGGTTTCCCTTTTCAGACCCGGAGACGATGAACATTTTTACATACAGTGTATGATTCAGTAACGGTGAGACGTCAAGGAACAGCAGTTGGTTTTTACAGTAATTCTCTCTGACAGCTGAACTGAAATGACACACTGACTCCTATTTATTTTGGTTCATATTCGTGTTCAGGCCATAATTATCCTCCTTTTCATTCATCCATATAAAATCATTGGATGTGTTTCTGCCTCTGTGGAAGAGACCGACATGTTCTGGATTAAATTGAGCAGTTTTTAAAAATTTTTTTTTAATGTATTTAGTTATTTACTGGAGTGCTTAGTGTTTGCCCAGATGTCACTCTGACTGGAAGAGCCTCTGAAACAGCATTTAGCAAACAGAAAACTAAAACTTCAGGCTGGAGAATTGAGGCCAAAGGCTTGTCATGGAGGAGACGGAAACAAATACTAAAACATTAAAGAGAGACAGGTCTGTTTGTGAGCACAAGCATCCTGCATTATGCAGGCAACTTATGGAAATCACATAAAACACTTCACTTTGTGCAGGACATTTAAATTACTGAAAAGTGTTCTGTGAGTAGAGATAAAGTTGACCTGTTAAACACATTCAACATATTTACCTGAACAGACTGAGGGTTTTAATACCGGGTTTCTAGGTTCGTAGTTGTCCTCTGAGCTTTGTTTAATCTGGATTTTACTTCACTTTGTGTTTAATTTACAGACTTCATTGATTTTGCACCTTTGCCCAGGGTTGTCTTTGTTTTATTTACCTGCTTTTCATAAGTTTTTCTACATACTGCCTCCTGTGTCGTGTATTCAGGTCCTGCTCCTCGCTACAGTGTGACAGGCCTGTCAATCAAACAGAACCCCCCCCCCCCTAAAAAAAAAAAAAAACAAAAAAAAAACAGGTCTTTTTTGATGCTCTGAACTGACAACCCTGCGTGAGCATCACAGTTAGCATCCACAGAAAGAAAGTGTGTCGCAGGCTGAGTCACAGAGTCAACCAGCAGTGATGTCACCCATTTGGTTTGTGAACATTATGAAGCGTCCACTTCAGATTTTGTCCGTCACCATTTTACTCGTTTGGAGCGGTTTGGAGCAGGAAGTGACCATATTTGGACGAGCTGGGGGAGGAGCGAGCGGTGGATCTGACTGATCTGATTGAAAATCCGACGACACTATGTCCCGCCCACCGATAGCTGTAACCTGACTGGACCACACGCCTCTCAATCAAACGGACCCCAAAAACACATCTTTTTTAAGCTTATTTTCTAATTAATGACGGGATTATTTTCAGATGGACCGCCAGAAAACGAATAAGAAGGAGCGACTTTAGCTAACAACACCGAGATAACTGGTGGAGAAATTTTATTGACTTTATATTTTATGAGAGAAGTTGAATGGGAGTCTATGGAGCCGGAGGCTTTTTAGAGCCGACCTCTAGTGGCACTCGGTGGTATTGCAGTTTAAGGCACTTCTGCATCGGCCTCATTTTGCATAGCTGGAAGTTGCGAACACTTTTATAAACAGTCTGTGGTTGCTCCTCTCACATCTCCAGTTTATTCCTTCATTTGTTATTCAGATTTCTCTCGTTATTGATTTAATTATAATTCTCCTTTACTCCACTAAATCGGACCACTTTAGTTGTTTACGTTCAGCCTCCTGTGTTTGTTTAGTTTCTTTTTTCTTCATTTTTCTCTGACGTCTATTTTATTATGTTCCTTGCATCATGGTGATATCACACTCCCAAATAAAACAGAATTGAACTGAAATTGTCGTGAGAACGAACAAAGTGTAAGACTCAATAACAGCCCGAAGGTCACAGTCACAGCAGATACAAATCGCAGTTTAGCCGAGTGAAGTCGCCGCTTTCAGACGTCATATCAGATCAGTTATTGAACGCCGCTTTGCGATATCTCCACTTTGTTTCTGCTCTCTCGTTTATGACAACGTTACAACGCCTGGATCAGACATGAATGCAGCTCAGAACGGCTGATACGATCGGTCACATAAACGCATTCATCAGCCCCGACACAGATGTTTTGAGATCGATTTGACACTAAAGCCAAAGCAGCGCCGCCGTCAGGCTCTGACTCCGCCCACAGCCAGCGGATGGAGGTCTTTTGTAAAAACGTCCATCTTCACCCATGCACGCCAACACGCAGCTGGAAAGCGTCTGCTGGATGGAGACCAGTGACCGTGGATGATGACAGAGAACACAACAGACAGAACAAAAGAGGCAGAAAACACAGCGTGGCTGTTTCAGGAGGAGCTGCAGGCGGAGCCGGTGCCGAAGCCCGCCGAGTGACACACGATAAGCCCGTTAAAGTTTGTCTCGGAATCCATCCGTGACCCTCTAAGAAGATTTACCGCGGCTTTGATCTGTTCTGCTGCTTTTTTTTTTTTTTTTTTTGTGCTCTATAAACTTTTTGGAAAACCTCTCTTTGTTTTTAGTTTGCGGGTCGGAAATTCAAATGGCATGTCGGAGTCAAATGCTGCCGGCTTCCTGACAAAAAAAAAGTTACTTCATAAATAAAGGATGTGCAGCTGAGGGGAGGAGGATGAGGAGGAGGAGGAGGAGGAGGAGAGATGACAGGGCAGGGAATCATGTTAATATCAGCCGGCGTCGACCCGCCTGCTGGGACTGCGCAGCCACAATTAGGGGTTTCACAGACCAGATCTCATGAGCCCGAAGCTTCACATCCTGTGTGACGGACCGCAGCTCCGCTGTCAATCCCTCTAATCCACACATAACCCCCGGCTACGCGTGTCCCAGCTGACCACTGGCATTATTCTTACATTAAGGGATGTCCATGTAGTCGAGCAGCAGGATCAATCAACAAATCCTGCAGGAGCAAGCAGCTGCTTTTTTTTGTTTGTTTTTAAATCTGACACAAATATCAGCTTGAAAACATCAGCATCTTAAAGACGTCGGGCTTTTTTTTAAAAAAAATTTATCCTTTGACTGTCATTAAGACACGTTAAAAGATAAATACTTCATGTTTTCGACAAACAGCTGATCTTCTGCGAAACATCCAGAGAGGGGAAAAAAATAAATAAATATCCCCTAATTGTCTGAATAAATCATTTCGCTGTGAGGAACGTCATCTACGAGCGGTGCAGATTTCAAACCTGATTCACTCCGTCCAGGAAATCGTGATCTTGCAAATTGCAAAAATTAACGCAAATTCAAGCAATTCCTGCAAGATTTGCTGCAGGGTGCAATTTTCCGGACTGTTTTCAGGCTGATATCATGTTTAGAGGGTAAAGAGGTCGGAGGAGAATTCACCGTCCGATGATGTTTATTTTTAAACTTCCTGAATGTGTCGTGGACGTAACAAAGTGCCACATGTCCACTGATAAACTTAAATTCCCTCGCCAACAATACGACCGGTGCAACGTAAACATTGATAAAACAGGCTGTTTTAAATATATCGGAAACAACAGAGCTGCACAACAACATGACACTAAGACCAGTTCCTGAAAACATGGAGACCGTTCCTGGACAACGTGATCTGATTCCACATCACATCCATCGTGAGTCGGCTCGTGATGAAGCCCAGTGTCAGTATGTACATGTAGCTTCTTTGTCTGCACATGCCCTTTATTGTATTTTATTTTAATTTAAAAAAAAAATTCTCCCCACATGTGGTGAAATATCTTCTTGATTGTAATTCACCAGCGTGGATTTATTGTTTATTTTTATTTGTACAGTGGCGATACAGAGCTGGGGGGAATTAATGGCAGTTTATATGTTTATTAGTTTTAAATATGTTAAGGCATGTTGTGTACTTCATGTGTCATGACACAAAAATAAAATTCTATCCTAGTTCTATTCTATCGATATGCATCATTTATTTATCTACATATTTTACTTTATCTTTGTTTTGGATCCTGTTTATATTTGTTGTTTTTAAACACAGAGATACAAACACCAAAACAACAACATTTCTAAACTTCCCATATCTGATGTTTAAAAGGGGCATCGCTGATCCAGATGTTGTAAACATCAGGAACACACAGGTTCATTGAAACACACCTGAACGTGCTCAGCTACCTGCATAAAATATAATTAGCATCAAAGCACCTCCTACCTGCGTGTGTGCTGTGTGTGTAAATTGTGTGTTTGTTGTTTGCGTTGTTTGAGTAGGTTATATTTTTATGTTATGTGTTTGTTGTGTGTGTTGTGTGTTTGTTGTGTGTTATGTGTGCACGTTGTGTGTGCACGTGTGTGTATTGTGCAAGTATGTTGTATGAGTAAATTGTGTGTCGTTTCAGTACGTGTTATATATAATATCACGACAGTAACTTTGCAAGGTCCACATCTGTTTTTGCGAAGCCGCCTCGTGATAATCAGTCAGGAGCGCTCACGTGCGGCGGCTCTTACCTGAGTGCCAGCATCACCAGCAGCAGCAGCGTCCAGGCGAGGAGCGAGCCCGCCGCAGGCACCTTCCTCCTCCGCATCTCTGCCCCAGAGGCCCGGGAACCTCCGCTCTCTGCGCGGCTCTGGAACTCTCAGCACCGCGGACAGCGCTCGCGCTCCAGCTGTAGTCAGACAGCGCGCGGGGGCAAAGTCACAAACATAACGCAGCAACAGGAAGACCCCCGAAACTCACGGCGCTCTGCTAGATCCCATCATCGGGAGGACGTCGGGAAAGGAGGCGACGACGTTAACTGAAAAAGACAACAACAAAAAAAAGACCAAAAAAAAGAAAAGCGGAACGAGCGCGAGACAGCTGTTCATACTCTGCTCTGGGCTCGTTCTGTGCCCTCGTGCAGCACGGGGGCAGAGAGACCCGCCCCCCCCCGGTCCGGATTGGTATGAGTGGCAGGCGGCTCAGCCAATCATGGCGCTGCCGTTAATGTTTCCAGCTGAAGCACATCTGAAATTAGAAGGCAGCGAGCTGATTCCTCTTCCTCCTCTCAGCGGGTCTCTTCATCCCATCCTCCTCTTCCTCCTGTCTCCTCCGTCTCCTTCTTCTCTGTTTCTTCCTCCATCTGCCTGTCTTTCTGCTCTGTTAGGCAGCATCACACCGGAGTCGCATGTGGCTGATGGTAGCCTCCTGTGAAGTCGCCTATGTCGATGACAGTGTGCCATATGTGTCCGGAGTGGGTGTAGGGACTAACACAGGGATGAAGATTAAAAGTTCAGATTTACATCATGAGCCCCTCCTCACCCCCACATGAGGCAGCACAGAGCAGCATGTCTGTCCCTGTAGACTCTGTTCAGAGCTCTTCAGCTCTGACCTTTCAGGATGAAACGCCGCCGGTCAGCTGGAAGTCCACGCTCGCTCAACAAGAGACTACATTTACCACAGTACTGTCCATAACAGCAGTTTGACAGACTGCAGTCACTTTTCAGATGAAGATCTGAGACAATAATAATATAACAATGTTTTATAATTCACCACAATCTGTATATAAAAGTGTTCATAGCTTCCAGGTCTGAAAAATGAGGCCGATGCAGAAGTGCCTGAAGCTGCAATACCACCGAGTGCCACTAGAGGTCGGCTCCAAAATGCCTCCATAGACTCCCATTCAACTTCTGTCATGAAATACAAAGTCAATAAATGTTTTCCACAAATTATCTCGGTGTTGTTAGCTGAAGTCGCTCCTTCTTATTAGTTTTCAGACGGTCCATCTGAAAATAATCCCGTCATTAATTAGAAAAATAGCTTCAAAGAGACGTGTTTTTTGGGGGGGGCGTGTCTGTTTGATTGACAGGCCTGTGGTGCAGTCAGGTTACAGCTATCGGTGGGTGGGTCGTAGTATCGTCAGGTTTCCAATCAGATCAGTCGGATCCACCCCTCGCTCCTCCCCAGCTCGTTCAAAAATGGTCACTTCCTGCTCCGAACTAGCAAGATGGCGACAGACAAAATCTGAACTCGAGGCTTCATGATGGCCCCCAAAAAAATCCCTCTGGCTCCAAAGACATAAACTTTTCCCACGAAAGTCAGAGAGTGAGAGAAAAGAGCAGTGTAGAAAGGCAACAAATAAACTATGCTTGGCTAAACAAGCGTGGCTGTTTTTCGGCGTGAGTAGATTTCTTCACTGTCAGCCGACGTCAAATCTTCAAACTTCCTCTTTTCCTGGCGGTATGTTCCCCGTTCGACAGGTGTGTTCTCCCAGCTGCTCCTGAACGCATCATTCACCCCTTTTTCGGTATCTTATACCCCAAGGTTTGTACCTTGTGAGACTTTCACTCAGTAAACGTGACGGCGACACGATCCAGATGTGATGAACTGGATCACAGCTCAGACCTGCTCTGTGTGCTGAACACCATGTTGCTGTCGGGTCTATTCTCAGCCGTTCTGTTTGGCACAGCCTCGTTTTCAAATAGGCTTACCTCCCATCCCCACGGTCGACTCAGCAGGCTGCGGTCGTTAATTTCACATTTATTATTTTGTATAAATCTGTATCTGACGCTCCTCGCAGTGTTCCAGAAATCATTGAAAATATATTTCTAATACTTCATTTGTAGTAATTATTGCCAGCTGACAAAGGAGTGAATCAGTGAATTTTCACACCAGATGACCCCTCATCCAAAAAAACAACATATTCATGAAAACAGGATGATTACAGCCGCTCCAAACCGTCAGATAATGTTGTCAGTTTCTGTTTTTCACGGCTTGGATCTTTGCTAAGTCGGCACTTGAATTAGTGAATTAGTTAATTAAATCTGCTGCGATGAAGTGATACTTCACCCGAAACTTTCGGCATCGCTGCTCATGTGTGAATTAGCAGCATCAGTATTCATCCGTACGAGAGCCTGAAACCTCAGCGAGGTTTGGAGTTAAGCTGCTGCTCCAGCAGGTGTGAAGAACAGCGAGGTGGATTTTAACTCTAATGTAGAGCTGCTCAAGTAGTCGTATTAAAATCATTCGTGTCTCTATGTGATCTCTAAATGCCAACAATTCTGACGTATTTTCATTTGGGATATGAACTGCATCGAAACAAGCGCTCCTACTCTCCCTAAAACAATAACGAGGCGTTCCACCAACAGACTGTACATAAAAGTGTTCGTAGCTTCCAGCTCTTCAAAATGAGGCCTTTGCAGAAGAGCTGCAATACCACCGAGTGCCACTAGAGGTTGGCTACAAAAAGCCTTCATAGACCCCCATTCAACTTCTCTCATGAAATACAAAGTAAATACAAATTTCACCACGAGTTATCTCAGTATCATTCGCTAAAGTCGCTCCTTCTTATTAGTTTTCTGACGGTCCATCTGAAAATAATCCCGTCATTAATTAGAAAATAAGCTTCAAAAAGACAGGTTTTTGGGGTGTGTTTGATTGACTGTGGTGCAGTCAGGTTACAGATATTGGTGGGCGGGGCTTCTTATCGTCGGGTTTCCAATCAGATGAGTCGGATCCACCGCTCGCTCCTCCCCCAGCCCGTTCAAATATGGTCACTTCCTGCTCCAAACCGCTCCGAACTAGCAAGATCGGGCTGAATTCTGCCCGCCCGCTGAGAACTGCATGCAGCTCGCAGAAACGCGCACAGCGACGAGGAAAACTACCTCAACCAACTGATCCTATAAATTCGGGCGTACAGTTGTCGAAACAGTCTGCGACTATGTTGCAGCAGCAGTTCTTTCATTTGCTTTTTATAGTAAGCCAAGCACAGCTGGAGCTAATAAATTCAATTACGGTTACGTTTGTTCCGATGAGCTCACGAGGAAGCGCTGACATAATTAAAGTCATTACCTGCAGCTGTGTTTACCCTACTTTGACGTGTAAATAGCTTCTCTCGCTGTCGTCGGTGCATGAGGATACCGATAGTCCCAGTGCATTGTGGGACATTTTGTAAGTAGCTGAACTTAAAAAAAGACTCCCGGAGCTGATCTGTGTGCAGTTGCTGACACGACACACCACCAGCACTCCGCACGGCTGACATTCGGTCGTCCGTCCCTCGTCCCGCTCTCACTAATGTTCGTGGTATGAATTAGACATTAGGTATTACGCTGGAGCGCCGTGAGACTTCTACTTATTCCCGTTCTGCTCCTGCGGTCAGGCGATCGCTGCCTCCTGCTCTGCTCCGCGGCCTTTTCCTGCTGTGACCCGTTGATCCACGTGCTGCACCCCCAGCACCGCTCTTTAGTGGAGTTCAGTGGAAAATTTAGCCGGCGTGGCCTGTTAACTCTCCATTTTTAACACCGTGAGGTTCAGGCTCCAAAACCAGAGAAAAAAAACGACTTTGATCCATCCGACCACCTCGACTTCCTCTGCGATTTGGATTTTTTTTTTTTGCTCGAGGGTGGATCAAAAAGTTTCAAGACTGCTCCTGTGACATGCGAATGGTGCGCAACACCGTGACATGCACGGACCAGGAGGAAGCAATAACCTCCATGTGAATTCGTCCCTCAGGGTCCGACTGTCAACACCGACTTCTACTGTGACGTCCTGAGGCGTCTGAGGGCAGTTAGCGATGTTAGCTCTTTGTTAACTTGAGTGTAGCTGGTTTTTAGAATAATTAGCTCTTTGCTAGTTTTGATTAGCTGTTTGTTAGCATTATTAGCAGTTTGCTGTCTTGAGTTTAGCTGGTTTTTAGCATAATAAGCTGTTTGTTAGCTGGTTGTTAACTTATGTTTTTTTTTTTTTTTTTTTTTTACATAATTAGCCATTAGTTAGCATTGTTAGCATTAGTAGTAGTTCGTTAACTTGACTTTAGCTGGTTTTTTTTAGCATAATTAGCTGGTTGTAAGTTTTGTTTGTTGTTTGTTAACTTGAGTTAATCTGTTTTTGTTTTTTTTACTGTAATTAGCTGTTTGTTAGCTTTGTTAGCACGTTGTCAGACGGTCAACCCCGAGTTCTACTGTGACGGTAAACCACCTGAAATGTGGCGCCATGGCAACAGGGTTATGACAACACGCCTGCTCACAGTGTGTTAAAAAAAGGGCGAGTGGCTCCGCCCACCCGTACTCAGCGGATTTGTCTCCCTGCTGCTACTTTCTGTTTTGAAATTTAGGAAATGAGTCCATCAGCTGCTCTGTGAGCCTCTTTTCTGCATTTTTGTTGTTGTTGTTATTGACTTTTTGGTCGCTATAAATTCAATAGCCTACTATGAGATACAAGCAGGTAACTGATATAGTTTCCACTGCACATCCTGGCTGTTTGAATATGAATAATGACACTGAATACATAAAAGGTAAAAAAAAAAAGAAAAAAAAGAATTTGAATTTGAAAGCATTTTCTTCATTGGATTTGTTTGGTAACCAACTAAAACATCATCTTGTGCATGCGAAAGCTCCTCCGGTCGTCCTCTGGTTTGTTTCCTCCTGCGTCCTCCTCACCTGTGAGGTGGCTGTTCTCTCTGTTGATGGTGACATTGATGTCTTCTGAACTCAGAGTGACTTCAGTCTCATCTGGGGGATCCAGAGACTTTTAATAGGAGCCCAGAGGGATCAAAAACTGGTTAAAGAGCGTTGCATGACAGCTCAACACGTCCACTGAAAAACCAGTGGTGCAGCAGTGACTGTGGGATTACAGTGTATTCACAGCGCGTCTCATTGGTGCAGCAGTCGTAAAGAACTACCTTCATCCATCAGAAGAACAGAGAGTCCTAATCTCAGCATCATGGACATGAGACTCTTGAGGATGCTTTCACACCCTTGTTTGGTCCGGATCGTTGGACTTTTTCAGTTTGTTCCGAACCCAAATATCAGCTGTAAAACAGTCCCTCCAGGATGTCGTGGATTTAAAAAAAATTTTTTTTTATTGTTGCGATCAAAAATGTTTTATTTTGCGGCTGATTTAAAAAAAAAAATTGCGATTTAATTTGCTGTTTAAAGTGAGGGTTTTTTTTTGCGTAAAATTGCGGGAATTCCAAATAATTGCAAGTCCAGAAAGAAAAATTTGATTTATTTTAAGCACCACCTGATAAAGGAATAAAGATGTAATCACTTACTTTGGTAATGATCGTGTTGCACGTCAAAATATTTTAGTTCCAATATTTTTTAATTAAATAAAAAAATTCTAAATGTTGTTAATGAATAAAAAATTTAACAGAGCGAGTCTTGTTTGAAAATACCTTTATACCGTTAATACGGTAATAAGGGACTGATGGAAGGAGCCTCCACTGGAGGTCACAGATTTAAAGTCGAAGAAAAATAACGGCGTTTCCTCCTGAAAGATGCTTCTATTTAAAATCTCTGAGAGCCATCAGCCCTCCAACACTGGCTGTCATGTCTCTACCTGCACTCTCTATGCTCTCACTAAATCCACCATGGATGACTGCAGCTTGTCACGCAGATACTTGACATCCCCAAGAACTTTTGATAACATTGCCAGAAGCCCGAATAAAAAAATCAAATCAAATCGGAGCGCGAGAGTCGGCTGGCGGCGGCCCGCCAGGAGCTCCTCCTTTCAGTCGCAGTAAACATCCTGAAGGAGTCGCGTCCGTCGGATTGCAGCTGGCATTCAGCCTCACATGGCCGCGCAGCGGCGCTCGGCTTCTCCAGGTCTTTTGGGCCGGACTCCGTGAGGATCATGTGAACTCTGTCGGGATGAACACGGGGAGCCTCGGGAAACAGCAGCAGAGTGGGCGCGTCCCGTTTCTGCTTCGATTTGTCCGATTATTCTGATGCCGTATGATTTTGTTTGTTTCCTGGAAGAAAAAAATAAATTGTGCTCTCTGTGTGTCTGTGCCATGTTTGTATTCACCACTAGGGGCAATGAAGTCAGAAATGTTTCCAGTCTCCATGAAGAAGCTGCTTTTCTGGATATTTTTTATGTTAAAAACATATAATATGGCTGATAACAAATTATATAAAAGCAGTGTTGTTCACCACCAATCTGCAGGTACTCTCAGTGGAGCGTTTTAGGATTTTTCAGCTCATTGTTTTGGTGTGATGTTCCGGAGGGGTCAAAAAAGCATTCACAGTTTAAGTGATATGAAAAAAGAATATCTATCTGGTACAACAAACTTTGTTTTCTTTGTTTTAACCACCACAATCTTTTTTTTACTTTTTATTGTAAATACGTGTCAACCAGCAGTGATGTCACCCGTTGGTTTGTGAACGTTATGAAGCCTCCAGTTCAGATTCTGTCCGTCATCATCTTTGCTAGTTCGGAGCGGTTTGGAGCAGGAAGTGACCATTTTTGGACGAGCTGGGGGAGGAGCGAGCGGTGGACCTGAGTGATCTGATTGGAAACCCGACGATACTGTGTCCCGCCCACCGATAGCTGTAACCTGACTGCACAACAGGCCTGTCAATCAAACAGACACGCCCCCCAAAAACACATTTTTGAAGCTTATTTTCTAATTAATGACGGGATTATTTTCAGATGGACCTCCAGAAAACTAATAAAACGGAGCGACTTTAGGTAACAATACGAGACAACTCGTGGAAAATATTTATTGACTTTGTATTTCATGAGAGAAGTTTAATGGGAGTCTATGGAGCCGGAGGCTTTTTGGAGCCGACCTCTAGTGGCACTCGGTGGTATTGCAGCTTAAGGCACTTCTGCATCGTCTTCACTCTTCAGACCGGAAGACTACGTGATGGCTATTCAGTTTGAAGAGGTTTGTGTCTCACAGTTTCCCCCCCGTATATCCTCTTACTGTCGTGCCTGTAAGTGTGTGGGGGTGGGGGTGCGGAGAGGACTTCTGACCTAAGCATGACTAAGATCCTGGTTGTTGCCCTGGTTTGTTAATCACTGTTGCAGCTCTCACCAGCGACACACATTATTTCACACGTCTCACACGACCGGTCCCCACTGTGGGTGTCTCTTTGAACGATCCGCCACGAGACACAAGCAGTCACGATCCGTTAGACGGACGAACAGCCGGCGCTCCACGCTCTCAGTGTGAGTGGGTGACCTTCCTCCGAGGGAGGGACGACCCTCATTTGGGCCATTCTCTGGCTGACAGTGAAGCGCTGAGCGGATCGTAGGTTGTGCTTCTTCGTCGGTTGCTCTCTCCCTTCATTATTAAACCAACAGTCACCTCAAAATTAACACGCTACATCCTCACCACAGATGTATATAAAAGTGTTCGTAGCGTCCGCGTCTGAAAAATTAGGCCGATGCATAAGTGCCTTAAACTGCAATACCACCGATTTCCACTAGTGGTTGGCCCCGAAAAGCCTCCGTCTCCGTAGACTCCCATTCAACTTCTTTCATGAAATCATAAGTCATTAAATGTTTTCCACCAGTTATCTCGGTGTTGTTAGCTAAAGTCACTCCTTCTTATTAGTTTTCTGGAGGTCCATCTGAAAATAATCCCGTCATTAATTACAAAATAAGCTTCAAAAAGGCGTGTTTTTGGGGGCGTGTCTATTTGATTGACAGGCCTGTGATGCAGTCAGGTTACAGCTATTGGTGGGCGGGACGTAGTATCGTCGGGTTTCCAATCAGATCACTTAGATCCACCGCTCGCTCCTCCCCCAGCTTGTCCAAATATGGTCACTTCCTGCTCCAAACCGCTCCGAACTAGCAAAGATGATGACGGACAGAATCTGAACTGGAGGCTTCATGACGGACGTTCACAAACCAACGGGTGACGTCACTGCTGGTTGATCCTCACACAGGTAGGCTCGTACGCTCCATCCGGGAGGTTTTGAATAACCTTTATCACGTAGCTGCGGGCTGTGTGCGGTTGTCATCAGCGGTCTTGTTGCCCCCCAGCAGCCTGCGAGCGTCTAAATCAGGAGGACGGTGCGTTTGTAGGTGGAGCCGAGCGCAGCCGGAGATCCTCGGCGGCCTCGCACCGCCCCGACCTGTCAGCACGGATCCTCCTGAAGTGGAGCAGCATTAATTTTATTTGCCACACCGCCGAGGAGTTTACTGCAAACCATGTTGACACGAAGGAAAAACATCTCAACCTGCAGTGATGTTTTGTCTGTTTCATTAGCGAGGCCCAAGGAGGGATGTTAAAATAAACTCTGCATCTTTCAGCAGACAGTAAGCAAAACGGGGAAAAGAGTTTCTTGTCGTCGGTCTGCTCACTCTCGGGCTGTCAAATCTGCTTTAAAGCAGAAGAGGCACTTTCAGCTCTTCTTCCTTGAATTAAGCTATTTTTTTTTCTACGAGTGTCTAAATGGGGCTGTGATTTAAGAGTCTTCTTCATCCATGCTGACCTGTCTGAGAGAATTAAGGCCTGGCCCGATCAGCCGGCTTCCCGGGGGCTGCAGCAGTTAACTATCAGCGCACTGGTTAGAAACAGACATCACAGATGGGCTTCATATGGAGCCGTATGTGATCGTATACGTTAGTAGGTCGTCACGGTACATATGTTATAGCGAGGTCAGCGAGAGGTCACGTAAACAAATGAGGTGAAGTGATTGCAATTATTACGGAGCAGGAGGTTTTAATTGTACATGTGATGTCCTGGCTCAGAAACTGTCAATCTGGCAGTAAGAACATGGTTTATCAGTAACGAGAGGAGGTCACACGACCCACACGGAGGGTTCTCATTGGTTTGTTGAGGTTACCCAGAGCTCCCAGACACCATCACACGACCAACCTGGTGTCACACTAGAGCATGTAATACAGCTGTCGCTCCACTAGAGGGCAGCGTGTTAGCGAGACGGCCAGCTTGAAAAGTAGACGCACATCACATGACACTGTCACATGACACAGGTCGTAGTTCTGGTGCCTCACCAGAACCACGTGTTTTATCTTTCTTAATTGTGACTGCGTTTTTTTTTTGCTCATCCGTGAGGCAAAACAGTGACATTGACATGCTGTTCTCGAGTGAACCTAGTCATGTTTCACGGGATCCTCTGGTGGCCTGAAAGGGGTATTACAGGTGTTGTACTGTCATCGGCTGCTCTATATGATGATCCGGGTTTCCCGGGTGCCTGGAGGGCTCATGCTATCGTAGCGGTGGGTGGTTATTTAACTTTAAAAAAAAATCCGCTTTTATCATCACAATATTTATTAAAGAATACTCTGTCTGCGATAAAAATAACAATCATTGCCAGTCGTGGGTAAACAAAGCTGTTGTTGAAGCTGGTGCTGCACATCAGTGTTATAATGGTACAGAAAACCCTGAAACACAGAAATCACTCTATTTCAATGAGCTGTCTCAAAGGTTCTGATTATAAATGGATAAATAATCTGTAACTACTCCCAACATGTCGGTTGGAGAACTCTTTCACTACTTCAAAGCCTTGTGAAAGCTGACCCACCGGTCTAATTCATACAGTTGAATTAATTATTTGAGCTGATTGATGGTTGGGACGAGGAGGACAAACCAGATCAATGACAGGTCGCAATGGATTTCACAGGAGAGAGTTCTGTCAGTCCTCTCAGAGCTCCCGTCCTTCAGCTCGTCAGCTGAGGACCAAATGAGGCCAAACAGACACAAACAGGACGATCTGTGTTTTCAACACTGAATGAAGACACGCAGACAAAAAAAAAAAACACGTCTTTTTTAAGCTTATTTTCTAATTAATGACACGTTTATTTTCAGATGGACTGCCAGAAAACTAATCAGAAGGAGTGACTTTAGCTAACAACATTGAAATAGCTGGTGGAAAACATTTATTGACTTTATATTTCACGAGAGAAGTTGAATGGGAGTCTATGGAGCCGGAGGCTTCTTGGGACCGACCTCCAGTGGCACTCGGTGGTATTGCAGCTTGAGACACTTAAATCACTTCACTTCACTACGTCCACTCTCAAGTCTGCTGGCTCAGATCAGATCGTCTGAACGCTGCTTCAATGGAAGGAAAGAAACTCGAGGAGATCTGACGTCTGTACAGAAGATGATCAATGAGTCTGATCAGCTGCAGTTTGATTGAAACAGAATATAAAATATTTATTCTTCAGTGTTCAGTTGGAGCGTCTGCTGTTTATGTCTGATTATTTACTGACTGAACTTTGTCCTCTGTGTACAAGAGCGCGTGCCAGGTGGGAGATCATATTTCAGGAAGGTCTCCGTGGCACCGCCCACGTCCTCCCTGCTCACCGAAGGAAAAAGAACCTCCACCTCTCAGTTGCGTGTCGTCCTGATGAGCGTCTCCCTCCTCGATGGACTCTCAATCTAAATCAGGGAAGGTTTATCTGCAGCCACATAAACCAGGCAGAGTGAGTACACACACACACACACACACACACACACACACACACACACACACACACACACACACACACACACACACACACACACACACACACACACACACACACACACACACACACACACACACACACACACACACCGTCACTGCTGCGAGTGTCCCTGTTTAGTGTCCTGAGTGTAGAAATAAAGATCATCAGAGAATTTTTAGTTTCACTCAGACCAACAGAGAGAAAATATTTGAGCTGCTTCAACTGCTGGTAGATGAGACTTCAGGAATCCAAATGAACAAGTTGAAACACAGCAGAGTCTGCACACATTCCTGCAGACACACACACACACTGCACACACACAGTACACACACACTCATATCAGAAAAGAAAATGACTGATTATTAATCATCAACCTGCTGTACGTGTCACTGGTTAACAAACACTTCATGCAAAAGTTTTTTTTTTATTAGAATTCTTTTTTTGTGTCCACATGTATGCAGATGTTTTATAGACAGATGTTACTGAAGCCAATACAGGTGAAAATGAACTAACTCTGTTTATATTTTTCAGTCCATTCAGGAGTTTTTTTGCGACTGATTTTTTCAAAAACTGTGATGGAATTTGTGGAGTTTAAAGAGAGGTTTTTTTGCGGTAAAATTGCAGGAATAAAAAAAACAACAACTGGAAGTTGAGTTTTTTGTTTTCCCACCTCCCTGATAAAGAGTAATATGTGGTAACTTCCTGTGATAATAATCCTGCTGCACATCACAGAAATATTTGCCTTGTAATCTGTTTTTCTTTTTGTGTTGAACTTTGAGAACAATCACGGGGCTCAAAGCAACATTACAAGCTGCTGCAAATATTGTGGCGATCGATTGAATTTGTGTTTTTTTAAAGCAACACTTAAAAAAAAAAAAAAAAAAAAATCCCAGAATTGCATTCCCTTTTTTATTTTGTATATGTGTGTGTGTAGGAGGGGAGATTGTGGGGTGGGGTTGTCCTTCCTGTACCTGCATGAAGCAGGATGTGACTAATGTTTGCCTCCCTGTAACACCGTCGCTGTGTGAAACTTCACCAGTTCCAGGGTGGGGTGGGGGCGTGTTCAGGGGTCAAAGGTAACTTCCTGTTTGTGACCTGTGGTCTGGTTCTGTCTGTGTCTCCGGTCAGAAATGGAAGCCGGTCTGGTTGTCTCTGTTCCCCTCCAGCAGCAGCGCGGCGGGCCGGCTGGAGATCCAGTACGCGGGAGGTAAGCCTGTCTCTCTGTGGGGTTCAAAGGTCAGAGCGGCCCTGGTTTTATTGGGGCGGTGGTTGTTTGTGTTGGTGACTCTGCGGTGACCTCAGTCCAACTCGAGGAACAGGGAGTCGCTCGGAGCTGCTTGGCTCTGCGAGGACTGCGGGAAGTGTCAGCTAGATGCCGTCAGACAGCGAGCGGCGAGGAAGCAGAGGGAGGCGGCTGGACTCGGTCCAACATCTCTCCTCCTCTCAGCTGTAGCCGTCTGAAACAGAGCGCGCGCACACACACACACACACACACACACACACACACACACACACACACACACACACACACACACACACACACACACACACACACACACACACACACACACACACACACGGCTCTGTAACCGGGTCACAACCTACTGAGGAGCATCTCAGGGTCTCTGACAACAAATCAGCTCCTAAAACTGACATTTATCTGTTTTATTGACCTTCAGCCTGAGAGGACAGTTTTTAAACCTCTCAGTAGCAGTTCAAAGTCCGTCTGTGTCTCCATCAGCAAGTCAGAAAGACTTCGATGACTCTGTGACTCTGCTGTTCCTGAACCTGCTTTAAAAACCTCTCAGCTGCAGCTCTGCATCATCTGAAGCTGCAGCAGATCATTTTGTCAGTGAGTCTTCATCAGGTCTCTGAAGCCTCCTCACTCTGACTGAATCTCCGTCTGCTTCCTGTTTCTTTAACTTTGTTGGCTCCTTGTGTTTTTTCTGATAGAAACGTCCAAAATTATAAACACATAACGCCCCAAATTATCCTCTAAGGCAGGAACCTGAACACAGCACAGACGACTTCCCTCTGAAGTGTCATCTGGATCTCTAAAAACATCCTGAAGGAGAAGAACAAAACATTTTTGGTGGTTATGAACCAGTAATAGAAGTTTCTCTAAAGGTTTTTGGGAATGATGATGATGATGATGCTTAGGAGAGGAAGATCTGTCACAGCTGAACGATGGATACGTTGCTGATGTTAAAACTCCATTTCCAAGGAGCATCATCAGTGCTCCTCGCAACCCGAGAGTCATGGAGGTGTGTGTGTGTGTGTGTGTGTGTGTGTGTGTGTGTGTGTGTGTGTGTGTGTGTGTGTGTGTGTGTGTGTGACACAGTGTTACTAAAACTCAGCATCTTCTCAATGTCTCGGTCTGACCTCACATGCAGGAGTGACCGCAGCTCGTTTTACATGAAGTGAACATGATAAATAATCCAGAGGACATAAAAGTGACAGGAAGTGCAGCTCCAGGATGAAAACAGGAGCTGAGCAGAGTCACATGAGTCAGTCATCAGAGGAGGAGGTGGAGAGCAGGTCCACTCAGGAGAAGGCGGACGTCTTCTCCTCACTGTATGTATGTGTGTGTGTGTGTGTGTGTGTGTGTGTGTGTGTGTGTGTGTGTGTGTGTGTGTGTGTGTGTGTGTGTGTGTGTGTGTGTGTGTGTGTGTGTGTGTGTGTGTGTGTGTGTGTGTGTGTGTGTGTGTGTGTGTGTGTGTGACAGACTGTACTGACCTGAAAGTGTCTCGGCAGCGAGTCTACCGGACTCTTCGTCACTTCATGACGAGGAGGGAACTTCCTCCCTCAGACGGAGAGACTCTTTAAGGGAGAGAGACGACTCGTCTCACCGACTGTTTCCAGGAAATTTGAGATTTCATGAATAAAAATAAAACAAATCTGGGACTGAGAATACGTTATTCATACTGAATATCTGACTTGACATGTTTTCTGAAGAGCACCCACCAAACATCAACTGACCGTCTTTAAACAACACCCACTGCAGACATGAGTGTGAAACTGCTGCCCTCTAGTGTTTGTTCCTGTTTTCACATGTTGGTGGAGTTTTGTTCTTTTTCATTTCCACCTCCTGGTTTAGTTCTCAGCATGTTGTTCTCCTGACTTGGAGGATTCCTGGAGAAGCAGTAAGACGCTGACTGGTATCCGACAGGTGACGGAGGCTCAGCGGGTCACTGAGCTCCAACCAAGCGGCAACCAGCAGTGACGTCACCCGCTGGTTTGTGAACAGCCGTTAAGAAACCTCCAGTTCAGATTCTGTCCGTCGCCATCTTGCTAGTTCGGAGCGGTTTGGAGCAGAAAGTGACCATATTTGGACAAGCTGGGGGAGGAGCGAGCGATGGATCTGACTGATCTGATTGGAAACCCGATGATACTACTTCCCGCCACAGGCCTGTCAATGAAACAGACACGCCCCCCCAAAAACACATGTTTCTGAAGCTTATTTTGTAATTAATAACAGGATTATTTTCAGATGGACCGCCAGAAAACTAATAAGAAGGAGTGACTTTTGAATTTTTTTGACTTTATATTTTATGAGAAGTTGAATGGGAGTCTATGGAGCCGGAGGCTTTTTGAGCCAACCTCTAGTGGCACTCGGTGGTATTGCAACTCAAGGCACTTCTTCATCGGCATCATTTTTCCGACCCAGCAGTTCCGAACACTTTTATATACAGTCTATGATCCAAAATGACAGACTTTTATCTCAGAGCTCCTTTAAAGCTTCTTGATGTAATGCTGAGGTTCTCTTTGTGGCTACATTCAGACAAAATGCCCCTAGCACCTCCACCTTACAGGAAGTTTGTCACAATGCAACCACTGCAGAAGGAAAGTTTACTGACTGAGCTCCATGTTTCTCATCAGTGTGGAGCCTGAACTCCTCACTTATTTCATTTCAATGAAATCATCTGCACAAGTGTTTTCCAGAACCTGCTGAGTCAACTGTAACCGTCTGTCTGTGCCTGTTTGTATCTTGGATCCTCCAGGAGGCGCTGCAGGAGGGGACACCAGGCGACACCACCAGCCTCACGGGGAAAGGAAGCTGAAGGTGGTGCGACTGTGCGAGCTGATCAGCGTCCTCCGCCTGCCCCCTAACGCCGAGGCGTGCCCCACGGTCAGCCTCTCTGCTGCTCTTCTGATGTTCCCCGTGTGTCCGTTAAAAGAATTGCTTCACGCTGTTGGTTGTGCTGTTTGCAGGAGAACATGTCGGCGTTCTGTGTGGAGACTCAGGACAGGACGATGGTGTTCGCTGCTCTCAAAGACGAGTGCTTGGACTGGGTGGACAAACTGTGTCACAGCACCTTCCAGGTGAGAGCACAACAGTGATGTCATAAAGCATCTTTATGGTCACTTTAATTATGAGTTTGTACAACATGTTAGCAAAAAAGTTAGGACGCTGTGTAAAATGGAAATAAAGACACAATTCGATGATTCACAAATAATGTAAACTCATTTAATTTACAATACACCAAAGATAACATATCAAATGTTGAAACTGACAAATTGTATTATTTTATGAGAAACATTTGATTTGAATTTGATGCCACCAACGTGTTTCTGAAAAGTTGTGCCAGGGTCAATAAAAGACTGGAAAAGTTGTGTTACCCTAAAAAAAAAAAACACCTGGTGGAACATCTCACAACTAATTAGGTTACCTGGCAACAGATCAGTAACATGATTGGATATAAAAAGAGCATTTCAGAGAGGCAGAGTCTCAGCTGTGAAGATTGGGAGAGGTTCATCACTTTCAAAATCCCAGCATGTAGTCACCTCAGTTCCCAAACATTTACAGAGTGTTGTTAAAAGAAGAGGTGATGCAAAACAGTGGTAAACATGGCCCCGTCCTAACTTTTGAAAAGTGTTGCTGCCTTCAAATTCGGACAGAGCATATATTTGCTTGATATCCTCTAACTGGTGTATGAAATCCTTTTGGTCCTTTCTTCTCTGTGTCTCCGTCAGAGAGGAGGTGGCTCGGCCTCCAGTCAGCTTCATATGGAGGAGAACCAGATATACGCCTCCGCAGATGAAGGTAACCTTTTTATATGTTTGATATCTGTGTTTTCTTCTGTTCAGGTTCCTCTTTTATCTCAATATCATCAGATCTGCTCTTCTGAATGCATTTCTTACCCATTTTTCAATTCCTTCATTGGCACATTGTGAACCTCCGAACCCCCACAAAATTCCCAAATTCCACCATTTATTAACAAATTGTAAAAATTACATTTCTTTCAAATGTCTGTCAGAAAAAAGAACCAAATCTGAGTTTAAGACAGTGATATTTGCTAGAAATCTCATTAGTCTACATGTGTCATTTAAAATGTGCACGTGAGGAAATCACTGCATGGGCTCAGGAACACTTCTGAAAAACATTGTCTGTAAACACAGTTCGTCGGTGCATCCACAAATACAGGGTAAGAATGGGACTACATTTCACTTTCAAAACGTCAGTGAGTCCTCCATCCTGAACCGTTGTGCAAGATGACGTGTTAAAAATCCCTCTAAAGTTCAGGACCTCTTTGGGTGTTAACTCCTGAATCTCTTCGGGCACCTTTGTTGTAAAATGATGTCAAAACTCTTAACTTTAAATGATCGAAACGCGTTCTGTTTTATTTAAATCGTAATTAATAAAAGGATTTCTTGTGGTCCTTTTCAGCCCCGGATTTCTGGGTTGTGATTCAGAGGTCTGATGCAGCGGCTCGTTGCGGCCTGCAGGGGTCGTACTGGCTGCAGGTGGGACAAGAGGCGCTGGTGCTGAGAGAACCACAGAAGAAGAACACTGTTAGAGAATGGCCGTACGAACTGCTGAGACGATACGGAAAAGATAAGGTATCCCAAACAAACAGCTCTCTTTAGAGTTTCACGAGGTCAGAAATCTGACAGTGATGTTTGCGTTGGATGGTTTTATATCTTCTCACCTCTCCTGTCTTCCAGCTGGCGTTAACCATCGAAGCCGGCAGACGCTGCGACTCGGGTCCCGGGACCTTCATCTTTGAGACACAGCAGGTTGAGACAATGTTCTCCCTGATTCAGAGCACCATCAGACGGAAGACTTCAGGCAACCAGAACCAAGACGGGGAGAAAGTTATGGTGCCCAACATACGGGCTCATTCTCCCCTCCCCAAGATCCCAGACCTGACCAGCATGGCCGCCATCCTGGAGGACAAACTGAGGACGCAGGTGAGGAGACTGCCGACGCCAGAGGACGGCGCTGAGGTTCAGCAGGGTCCGGTCGGTCCGTCAGAGTGTGCTGCAGCGCCGCCAGCTCCTATCACCCTCATGCCGCTCCCATTGGTCCCCACACACGACGGCCCGTCTGCAGGTCATCATGGAGGCCAATCAGACGCCATCTACGCCGACCCAGTCGACTGCCTCAAGCCGGTACTGAAACCCCAACCGAGCACCGCTCAGTACGTCGACCCGGCCAGCGTTCTTCCTCTCATACCCCCGAGTTCAAGAGAACCGGTGACTCCTCCGCCTCCCGCCTCCTCCGCTGCACCTCGCTGCCCGGATCCGGTCTACTCCGAGGTGTACGACAGCATCGGCATGGACCGGAACCGGACCCGGACCGCCCCCCTGACCAAAGGAGAAACAAAGAGTTCTGCAGACGGTGAACCCATCTACACCGAACCCGTAAGCCACAAAGAGAGAGAGTCTCAAACAAGTGAAACCAAACCCGACCCGTTCACCCACCTCTACGCTCGGGTCCACAAGACGGCGCCACTGTCTGGTCCCTCTTCATCTCCCAACACCTCCTCCTCCACCTCTGCTGCCTCCGCCAGCGGGACCACAACAGATGAATCTCTCGATGACGTCATCTATGAAAACTTGGGCGTCATTTAACTCCACTGTTTGTGTCGCCGGACGTCGTCTGCTGTTTAACACGACATGCTCGCATTTCTCCTGCATGAATGTTTTCTCTTAAATCTTTTTGCATTTTTGTTATTGTTTCTAAAAGAAAGCACTATCATCCATTCAGATGCTGATATGTTAAACACAAAACAGCATGGGGCACGGTCCGAGTTCAGCTGCATGTTACATATGAACCAAAATTACAGCGAGTGTTCCTGAACGCAGCAGGAGGAAGCAACAACCTTCCTGAGGAAGTTTTCAGCACCTGAGTTCCCCACATTTTTGTGACAACTGGAACAGTATTAACTTCTCAAAGATGACATAATGCATCGATTATAATTGAATATTGACTCTGGTGGAACTTGAACCCATAACCTTTGATTCGCTTCTTTGGCATTTAACCAGAAGTCCAATGCGCTGGCCATTGCACCACAGAGCCACTTGCCTGCTGGAGAAGCCTGTTGCCATGGCGCCACAGTTCAGGGTGGTGTGTGTCCTCATGGTTTCAAAAGAACTGAAACAAAGTGACAGAGGGGGAAGAAGAGCACACTAAATACAGCAGGGAGGGAAGGTCAACGAGGGACAGGTGAAACTAATCAATAACTAATTAGTCGTGTGTCACTACAGAAGATAAAACAGCTGTTTTTGTTATTTTGTGTTCTCTACATTTTTTTGAAAATATATATCTATATTTTTCATTTATATGAACAAACTTAATTTTTTTTTGAGCAGGCTAAAATGTTGGTGTTTTTTCCACAGAGCTGTATATACAGCATCAAAAATAAGTGTTTTTTTTATATTTTAGATAATAATATAAAATGTTGTCATCATCACTGTGGATATTGTTTGTCTAAATCATCTTACACACACTAAATATTTTCTGACAAACTGCTTTTACATGAATTCCAGAAGGTGTCGTCTCAAAATTTTAAGGCATCTTGTGTACATTTCTGACACCGGCTACTGTGTAGAAAGAGAACGGGTTGAAACCCACAGGTTTCATGACGTACGTCGTCTTTTCAAGACGTCCCGTCATCTTTCTGCTTCCATCCTTCGAGCCTCGTCTTCCATTTGATTTCCCTTCTTGTCTGTAGACTCTAAATCCAGTTCTAACATATAAAACACACAGGTTACTAAAACCTGGTGTCATTTAGAGGTGCAGTAACCTGTTGCTTCCACAAGGGGGCGCAGTACATTATGTCTACATCTGAGGCGGTAGAAAGTTCTCCCTCCAGTCCTTGTCGAACTCTGCTGAGAACTGACTTGTGCATTTGTTGGTATAAAACGTCACAGACTCGTGCTAAAAATGTTTAACGTTACCGCTGATCAGCAGTTTTGTCCGACGTCCGTCTGTGAGCGTGACGGAGGCGGCTTCTGACGACGGGAAACCGGCGAGTTAAAGGCCGTTTTCTTTGTTAGTGTAGCGAGAAACCGTACTCTACATTAAAAAAATGAAACAGTCAGGGCTATAAAGATGTTTTTTTGTTTTTTTAATGTTTCCAACCTACTTTGGAGCAGATGGTGTCATTTTATTAATGATCTCAAAGACCTTTAATGCTAATAGCTACTTAACACTAACCACAAAGTCTCATAGCTTACTAGTGCTAATCGTTAATGCTGAAGTCTAGCTAACACTAATAGTTATATTTAGAAATTCATCCGACAGTTGAAATATTATAACTGGCATTGATTTTAGCGATATTCTAAATAAAAACACAAGTTAAAGTGTCATATTAGAAACTGAGAACAGAATAATACCAACTGGGAGACTGAAGAGGGATCAAAATAAACCTGACAGCGTGTCTTTGGATCATTTTATAAACTAATTTATCTCTGCTGGTTTTCTAATAATTTGTTTTTTTACTTCTAGTTTACATTGAAGTATACATGATTTGTTTCCCTCCCAAAAGGGGGCGGGGCCGTGTTGCAAGCCAAAGTTCCTGGACGTGCTGGTCTGATAGTACTGTGTTTCATTGTTTTATTTTTTTCTTTATAAAATAGCAGTGAGTGAATGTGTACAACAGTAAATGGAGCTGTTCAGTCACATGATTTCCTTGTATTTGCAGCTCCACGGTGTTCAGAGCAACCTCAGATCAGAGTTTCCCTGAGCTGCGATGTTCAGGTAAGACACACTCATTCATAACTGTGAGTAAATATTATTACTCGTGTGAAACTAGAATCTGGAGTGAATCATGAACACGGCAAAATGAAATGAAGACACAAACTCACGGTGTTCCCTTATTAACAAGTACACAAGTGTATTATTTCATTTTATTTATATATGCAAGCAAGTTTATGTCTTTACAAATAAAAAAAGCCACTGTCTGCCCAAGCTGTTGGCACAGATATGTACAAAAATGGAGGAGTGAATCATAAAGCCTGCTACTAAGCAACCAGAGTGAAGTACAAAAAGTCTAGAGCACTATGGAGAAACAGAAAAAAAAAATTAAAAAAATAATAAGAATAAAAAACGACTTCCAACGTCCAAAATGTCCGACCTGACACAATGCATGAATCTGAAAGACGCTCAGTCGAAGGTCACAGACTGGCATTGGCGCTGAGATCTGTGGTTCAGAGAGGCACAGAGGATGTGATCTTCATCCCGGGACGCAGATCACATCGTTCTCGCTGCACGGTGGAAGTCATGTTACTGGGATTCATGCTTTATCACGCTGACATGGTCAGTTTAATGGATCCGCTGGCGGGACCCTGGAATGGTAAAGTGAGTCCATGATCAGCCGAGGTCAGCGGGGAGACAGAGAGGACGCAGGAGGAGCCACACGCGTGTTCATCTTAACACGGACACCAGGGAGGGGGGGGGGGGGATGAGGAGACGGAAACAAACGGTGGAGGGGGGGGAAGGGGGCCGCTCACTTCCTCTGCCTCGTCAAACCCGCTCCTCCCAAACTTTGTTTAGGCTCCGCCCACACCGCCTGGCAACCGTCACACCTGAAATCTGCTCACGTGATGAAGACCTTGAAGTAGCCTCGTCAGATGGAGACTGAGCCTGTTGCTTGGCAACGCAGAGCTTTACTTCTGCACCAGCGGCTCTCGTGTTGTCGTGTTTCAGGCGTGAGTGAGTCACGTATGTTTAGAAACAACAACAAAAAAAAAGGGCCCGGAGCTGCGGTGTGGTCGTAGCCTAAACACCCCCGAGAGGAGGAGGATCAAGGAGGAGGATCAAGGAGGAGGAGGAGGGTGTGACCAGCGGGTGGGGGGGTGCAGGAGGATGGGTGGCCAGAGCAATACATTACACCACATCTGCAAATCCACTTTATTAGGATAAACAATACAGAACACCATAATCATATCACTGGAGACTCATAGATTCATGCACTTTTATGCCAGAGATTTAACGGGGATGGATTTCTCGTCTTGGTTTTCGTCAAACTGCTACAATATATTGCTCTGGTGGTAAACAACTGAGCAAGCAAGCTAGCTTAGCAACACCATTAGCAACAGGAACTGCGATACTGCACACTGAGAAGTGAAAAAAAAATAAATAAATAAAATAGACAGCAGAACAGCGCCAGTGGGGGAAAAAAAAATGACTTTTTTTGTTTTTGTTTGTTTTAATCTTTAAAATTACACCCCCCCCCCCCCCCCCCCCCCCCCCCCCCCCCCCCCACACACACACACACACACACACACACACACACACACACACACACACACACACACACACACACACACACACACACACACACACACACACACACACACACACACACACACACACACACACACACACACACACACACACACACACACACACACACACACACACACACACACACACACACACACACACACACACACACACACACACACACACACACACACACACACACACACACACACACACACACACACACACACACACACACACACACATGACCATTGAATGCATAACCATGCCACAAACAACAACTAGATTCACTGTCTTTTTTTAATTTTTTTTTTAAATGTATTATAAGATTATCTTCATTATTATGAATTCATTCGTTTTCATCATTGTTATTTCTTCAGGTTATAACCAATGCTGCAAGACTATACACAGGTCCCGCTCCGGGGATCTCAATGCACTTACACACCAAGAAGAAGAGAGAGAGAGAGAGAGAGAGAGAGAGCTCACAATGGTCAATAAGTGCACAAAAAACTATTTTTTTCTTTTATCTGAGGTTTAAAAACACTGACAAGACATCCATTGTCAGGCAATGAAATGATAGAATACTGTTACTGTAAAACTAGACCCTTAAAAATACTGACTGGACGCAGCCGAGACGCACCTGAACCGGACCGAGTCTGCCGGAGTCTCCCTGCCGCCGCTCACTGCGTCACCTTCAGCTGCATTTACACAGAACGCGCAGAGTCGGATCCCGGTCACGTGACCGCTAACTGACCTCCCGGTCGAACCTTTAGAAGTTGTTCGAGAGTGAAGCGCGCCCGTGACCTCTGCGGTGTGTGTGTGTGTGTGTGTGTGTGTGTGTGTGTGTGTGTGTGTGTGTGTGTGTGTGTGTGTGTGTGTGTGTGTGTGTGTGTGTGTGTGTGTGTGTGTGTGTGTGTGTGTGTGTGAAAACGCAGCTCTGCAGGGAGCCTCAGGCCTCCCGCAGACTCCGTAACAGGAAGTCACCTTCCCGGCTGCTTCACCTCCACTGTTTCACATATATGTATATCTTTTTACAGAGTTAATGCAGGTGCGGCGCGTCGCACCGCCCACACGAACGGAAAGAAATAAAACAAGTTTTTTTTTTCCCATCTTTTCTAATTGAAATGAGTTCACATTTAAAAAGTTTCAAAGGTTAAAAGTCGATAATAATAAAATAGTGACATGTTGTCGGTGAAAAGTAAAAGACCAAAGAATTATGGCTCAGAATGATGACTGGTGGAGTGTGTGTGTGTGTGTGTGTGTGTGTGTGTGTGTGTGTGTGTGTGTGTGTGTGTGTGTGTGTGTGTGTGTGTGCTGGTAGTCTCATCAAATCAAACCGACGTCATCACCACCATCGCCATCTTCATCGTCAGCGGTCCGACCGAAGTCACGCTGAATTCTGTCTCTACTGGCAGATAGAGAATCATCACCTTCCTCTCAGACGCTCCTCGTTCTCTGACGGCTACACACGGAAAACGCAAATCTGACTGGGAGGGCTGCGAACGCACCACGGGAGAGCTCTGACGGGAAGCGAACGCACCACGGGAGAGCTCTGACGGGAAGCGAACGCACCACGGGAGAGCTCTGACGGGAAGCGAACGCACCACGGGAGAGCTCTGACGGGAAGCGAACGCACCACGGGAGAGCTCTGACGGGAAGCGAACGCACCACGGGAGAGCTCTGACGGGCCGCTCCTCAGCAGGCCGGCCGATCTCCGACCTCCTCAATGAGCAGCAGCATGTCAGACACCTGAAAATCAAAACCTCCATCAGAACCGTTGTGTTTTAAAAACTGAGAGCTCTGCTGAAAACGCAGCATCCAGGAGAGAAGCACCTGAGGAGATACCGACGCTCAACACCGAACACGAGCAGAGAACAGCCGTGAAGCCACAAACCTGGACATCAACTCACCAACACCACTATTCTTTCAGCACTTCCTCTTGCCAAAACTTCCAAAACCTTCTCCTCACTCTCCGTCCATCAGACCCTCAACCTCTTCTAGCACCTGCCGCCAAGCCACGCCTGCACTGCCGAGACTCCGCCCACAGTTTCCCCACCTGTCCGCGTAAGTCAGTGTCAGCGATCGATCGGTCTCGTCAGGGGCCGGAACGTAAAACAGAACACACGACGACAGAATGAATCCCTCCACATGGTTGTGTGTGTGTGTGTGTGTGTGTGTGTGTGTGTGTGTGTGTGTGTGTGTGTGTGTGTGTGTGTGTGTGTGTGTGTGTGTGTGTGTGTGCAGATCCTGAATTATAGAATCATCACATGAAACTATGAACGTAACCCCCACCCCCACCTCCTCGACACCGGCCCCGTTGAACCCCCTCGGTGTTGAAATCACACATAAATAATACAAACGTGGCAAAAAACCTCGAAAAAACATGAGAAAAAACATCCGATGACAAAAAGACTTTGTGCTGCTAAGATGTGCTGTTTCTCAGGACGAATCACAAGTTTATACAATCTGGGGATGGAGGAGGAGGAGAAGGAGGAGGGGGAGGAGGAGGAGGAGGGGGAGGAGACGGATCCCTGTTTCACCGGCTGTTTTAAATCGTAAGTGCTGTCAATCCCAACGTAAATTTGTTTTTGTGCCATCAATTCGTCTTCATGTCTGATCGATCAATATAGTATTTTATCAACAAGTGCATATCACCCCCCTCCCCCTCCCTCCCTCCCCCACCCACCCTGCAGACGACCCCCCCCCCACCCCCCTTTGCTCTGACATACTGGTCTGTACGCAGGACAAGAAGCAACCGATGAAACTGGGCTCCAGATTAGAGGAGGAAGAGGATGGGGGGAGGAAGAGGAGGAGGGGGAGGAGGAGGGGGGAAGTTGGCAAAAGCTACCCATTTGCACCCGACAGGCACACATTTTCCTCGGGGGACCTTATTTCTCATCGTAGTGCGGTGAAACGACACGACACAGCATGACACCACCGAACAACACCGACCACTCAGTCACATCTACATGTCTCAATGAGTGTGTGTGTGTGTGTGTGTGTGTGTGTGTGTGTGTGTGTGTGTGTGTGTGTGTGTGTGTGTGTGTGTGTGTGTGTGTGTGTGTGTGTGTGTGTGTGTGTGTGTGTGTGTGTGTGTGCTGCAGGTATTGAGGCTGTAGGGAGGGGGAGGGGGGATTAAATGATGAGCTCACAGACACCGAGCTGCTTCCTGTGTCGACTGCAGACCGTTCGCCGGCGACTCGTTAAAATGTCTTTGGGTTCTTCTGCTCCTTCGTTGTTGTTGTTTTTTTGTTTTGTTTTGGTTTCTACGATATCTTCTGCTGTTTCTCTGATTTCAGGCGGTAAAAGGTGAATTTTTCTTCAACCTCCCGGAGCTCTTAAAGCTGGTGGAGCCACGTTGAGACGTCGGGGTTAATAAAGTGAGCCGATGCTCTGCTGCCGACACGAGGAAGACGAGGGTGTCTGTGTTCTCATCGGTTGTCGTCTAATTTCTGCCTACTCGTGTCTTTACTTGTGTGCTTGAATGTTTTCACTCGTGTGTGTGTGTGTGTGTGTGTGTGTGTGGGGGGGGTGTATGTGTGTGTGTCTGACAGGTACTTGTGTATGTATGTGTGTGTGTGTGTGTGTGTGTGTGTGTGTGTCGTTTCTCGTGGCGGCTGTGTGTATTTATGTGTAGGCATTGAGGCGTTCTTTGGAGCGTGTAGAGTGGATGTCGTGCAGCTCCTGCTCCTCCTTCGACTTGATGTCTTCGTACTTCTGCATCCGGCTGGCGTCCTTCAGGTAGCCCCAGTTAGCGGCCAGGGCCATCAGGAAGTGCACCTGGGGAGGAGGAGGAGGAGGAGCAGGAGGAGGAGAAGAGGAGCGGGTAGAGAACGGTGTGTGAGGAGCAGTGCAGCTTCTTCTTCACTCGGTGCATTGCATTGTGGGACAACGGCAACACTCATAAATGGTCTTCTGATTGTCCAGTGATTGTCCAGTGTGCGAGTTGGCACCAGTCGGTACCAGCTCGCACTAAAGACCTACAGCCAATCAGATATAAGAGTGTTTGTTCTCACCATGGCAATGACAGCAGCTCCTGCTCCCGCCAGCGCGCACACGAACAGGTGGAAGGTCAGGTCCAGCTGTGAACAGAAACACGAGTGTCATTATTGAAGGGGAGGAGTTTAGAGTTTGCCGCTCTTCGTCCTCACACAGGTGACAGGTTACATCACTTCCTCTCACCTCGTTGGATTCACACATCTTGAAGAACTTCTCGGATCCCGTGCACACCTTCCTCTCCTCAGAGATGGTCACCGCTCCTGAAGGAACACAAACAGCATCAGCGCAAAGCTTCACCTCAGCCCGTATTCGTTTAATTAAAGCCTGGCGGGTCCTCCACTGGTGGCCACCGGGGGGCGCCCCGGTCTGACCTCCGAATCATCACAGAGCCCAGTCCAAACTCCCTTTAATACTTTCCTCCTGAGAAATGTAGTGATGCGGTGATGAGTTCACTGACAGGAGGACTTGGCAGCTTCAACATGTTGGACAGTAGATGGCAGCAGAGCAGGACACTGAGGACATTGTGGGTATCCAGGAGAACAACATGGTGCACCGGGCTGTGACTGCATCCAGCACTCAGATACATGCACAGATAGGTGGAGGTCATCCATCCTGTGATTGGACGGTTTAATAGGAAGCTACAGACTACAAGTTTCTTCAGTAAGTCAATTATTTTCAAACGTAAACTATTCGACTCTGTTGTGTTTCTGCTCGATTCAGATTTCCTCTGTTCATTTCACTTTAAAAAAAAAAAAATCTTTTTTTTTTTTTTTTTTTCTTCTCCACTCTTTTTGAACACAGAACATTTGTGCTCTTCAAACTGCATCTCTCTTCCTCAAAATATTATTGTGAAGATGAAGAGGAGCTTGCAGGAAAACATCCAACCTTCATCCTGAATATTTTGAATTCCCTCTGCAGACATTTTCATTTCATCCTCATGGGCATTCATAGAAGAAGTCCCTGCTCCTCGTTGGACCGGGTTGGAGACGGGTCTCTGATGTGGGCCTGTAAACAGAGACACTCTGCTGCCTGCTGTTTTGGACCGAACCAGATTTAGTTCTGTTTTCACTCCCGACATGTTCCCGTTTCCTCGGCCTCTGCTCCTCCTCCTGCGTTCTGTTCTCCACTGCAGATAGTACCTCCTCAGTGCAGTGCTGTTTCTATGGCAACGCAGCGTGAGACCATGATGTCATCTTCAACATAACACACACAGGTACTGTGGAAGACGTCGGCAGGTACCGAACAGAGGAAGGTCTGGACCTCGGTGCAGCGACGCCGTCGGTAGACGTCGAGTAGAGCCGAGCCGAGCCGAGCCGGTACCGGCAGTAGGAGAAACGGGGCTGACAACCCATTTTGTCCGTCTGCCTGCGGGACGCCTCATCAGTGATTCGGTCACTTTCACGCCCACGTTTTCCCAGAGTCCACCTGCATGTCAGGCCCACCTGTCTAATCCCTCCAACACCCCGACTAACACATGTTCTGTGTGTTTCAGGGCTGGTTCCTGTCCGATGACTTCTCTCCTCCTGAGCACTGCTGTCGCCGTGGCAACATGCAGCACTGCGCGGCTCTCTGCTGGCAGTTTGTCGCTCACACACAGGTTTTTTTCCATCACACGTGCCAGTTTGGTATTTTGGTGAGCCGCCACTGACCGGGCTGCACCGGGGCGGGAGGAAACGAGCTCCGTGTGTTCAGTCGGTGATCAGGTGATGAAGCATGTCATCCGTGGTCCACTGAAATGGCTTCATAATCTGAGCAGCAGTTTGTGAGAATGATAATAAAAACAGATTTTTCTTGCAGCACAGATCGATGCGGGCGACCGTTCTGGGGTCAGAGCTCCACGGTGAGCAGACGAACAGCAGGTCAAAGGTCGGGGAGCTTTAACCCTGTAGGTCAGAAGAGAACGATGCTCGTCTCTGTCCTCCATGTTCTCCTCCAGGACAACACTGGAGAGACGTCAGGACGAGACTCTGACTGAAACCTCACAGAACATCTGAACTGAAGACACTTCCATCCAATCAGCGGGAGTCTGAGAGGATCTGCAAGATGATACCGCTGCCAGAGGAGCTGAATTAAAGGTCTGAATTTGTTTATAAATTAGATTTATTCTTAAAAAATGATAGAGATGGATGTGCAGAAATGCTGATTTTTACCAATTTAAAATCATTTAAACTTGGTATCGTTCCATCCACCAGCCGTGCTCCGTCGTCGCGGTGATACGTACCGAACTGACGCAGGTCCAGGCAGAGGTTGGCGCTCTCCACGGAGCTGGTGTTCTGACACATGGACCAGACGTTGAAGTACATGAAGACGGGCAGGCTGGTGAACGCCGTCACTCCGAGCCACACCAGGAAGAACAGGTAGGCCAGGAACATGAGCTGAGAGCACAGGGACGGGAAGTCAGGACGGACGGGACGTCAGGAGATAAATACAGCACGTAGAAACACTACACTGCTCAGCTAGCTCAGTCTTATTGTAACTAAGATATCTGCTGATAAACAATATCAATGGACTTTTAAGGTTTTAGCTCCACGTCATGTGTTTAAACCAAACCGATCAAGCTAGCCTCTGCAAGGATTTAAAGTGTGCACCTATCCGTGGTGTTACGGTACGGGTTTCACCAAATGGGTCACATTTAATAGACAAGTAAAAACTACATTATATTACATACTATATGAAATTCAGTTCTAATCATATATTCCCATATATTGAGGAGGCTGAGTGATATTTAGTGAGTGATGAGCAGGGTGTGATGTCATGCTGATTTGAGCGCGGTACAAATGTACAGTTGACCAATTGGATCTCTGGGTCGGACCTACTTGTTTTATATACAAACGTCTGACATGAAATCTGTTTCCTTACGAATGCAGTCAGGCAGCGTCCGCAGGCGGTGATCTTGAACTCTCCGTAGAGATCCCTGATGGCTCCGGTGGTGAAAAAGCCCTCCACCAGCAGCAGCACTCCAAACACAAAGAATCCAGCTGCCAGGCCGTAGATGATGTACTTCAGGATGTCGATGCTGTGGAGAGGGCGCGCATCGCACTGGTGAGTGTTTGTTTGTTTTCATGCTGCATCCTCAAGTGCTGTTTGTGCACTGAATTAGCTTTTTCAGCTAAATCACCGTGTGTGACGGCCAACAACAAGTGTGTGATGGAAAGGGCGGTTGAGGCGGTGGGCGGAGCTAACGGTGCTTTTCTCCGTTATGATCCCTCAGATGTTTGATTCCTGTTCGTGTTTTCTGATGGAGGTTAATTTTTGAACGTTGAAAATTTTACAAACATGAGATACTTCGATACGATTCTGAATATAAACTTTATGGTAGTGGAAGCTCTTCATAAAGAAGCTGAACGTACGGAAGCGCTACAAACAGAAGGTCTTTGTAGTGTCCAGAGGCTGCACGTACAGAAGCCATACTGTGTGAATGAAAGCTGAACGGATGGAAGTCGTTCTGTAAAAATAAAAGCCAAATGTACGAAAGCTGTACGAAGGTGAAGCTCTATGAACGGAAGCTCTACATATCGAAGCTCTACAAATGAAAGCTGTATGAACGAAAGCTCTACGAACAAAAGCTCCACTAATGGAAGCTCTACGTATTGGAGCCCTACAAATAGTAGCTCTACGAACAAAAGCTCTTTGTATGGAAGCGCTACGAATGAAAGCTCTACGAACGAAAGCTCTACGTACGGAAGCTCTACGAACGAAAGCTCTCCGAATGAAAGATCTACGAACGAAAGCTCTACGTATGGAAGCTCTCCAAATGAAAGCTCTCCGAACGAAAGCTCCACTAATGGAAGCTCTACGTATTGGAGTCCTACAAACAGTAGCTCTACGAACGAAAGCTCTTTGTATGGAAGCTCTACGAACGAAAGCTCTCTGAATGAAAGATCTACGAACGAAAGCTCTACGAACGAAAGCTCTACGAAAGAAAGCTCTCCAAATGAAAGCTCTCTGAACGAAAGCTCCATTAATGGAAGCTCTACGAATGGAAGCTCTACGAACGATAGCTCTTCCAACAGTAACTCTACAAACAGATAGCAATCACATCTGAATTGGATCTGTTTTAAGAGGAAGCGTAAAAGAAGCCACTGAACCATGTTTTTCATTTTCGTCCCACGTTGGCGACGGACGCTGGCTGATTTCGGGATGTTAAATTCGGAAATGAGCTCTCACACCAAAGCAGCGTTTCAAGTCTAAACTGATTAAGAGCTTCACTCAGTTAAATATCTGAAATATAGTCAGCTTATTGAGTCAAGATGAAATGTCTGAAGTTTACATGCACGTCTGGTTTCAGACCAAATCAGACAAATCTGATGGTTTACTGTTGCTGAATGTTTTACTCCTGTGAAAGTTGAGGGATTAAAGGAAAGGTTAGTTATCTCAATACAGCACGTGCACGACCCTGAGTTTCTACTGTTGGTACTGGCAGCAGAGAGATCTACTTTAAATAAATATAGATTCAAGTGACAGAGCCGTCCTTCTTTGTTAATATGCAACAAGTTTAGCTGAAGTTTATAAAAAGCCTCAACAGTCTGAGTCGGAGAAATGTAAGAAGTGTTTGTCCCTGTGAGAGAGGCGTGATTTCACACAAAAAACGCCAACTTCACACTGACTTCAGCTTCTGCGTACGAAGCTTAATGTGACCAGAAGAATAAAATCCCACATTTGGACGTGATATTTGCTGCCAAACAGTAGAAAGAATAAAGTCATTAAAAAGCAACAAAGGTCAGTAAAAGAAAAAAAGAGTCACTCACATGGTGAACACATCCAGCGTATCTCCCGGGGCTCTGATGACTTCAAAGTAGTTCTGCAGGATGGTGACGGTGCCGCTCAAAGCCTCGTGGCCACACCCACAGAACAAGGCCACGCCCATGTAGAGGAGGATGGTGGCGATGAGCGAGGCCCAGGGCAGACTGCCCACGCAGCGCTCGCAGCACTCCTTACAGCCTGAGAGAGAGAGAGGCACAACTGTGAGGCCGACAGCATCTCCAACACAATCCCATGAAACAAAACACAAACTTTCCCCAAGACACAAAATATCAGGCTGAAAGTTGATGAAATGTTCATAAAAAAAACAGAAAAAGTGAAAATCAAAGTTACCAAAGGTGAAGAAGGTGGCGCTCCATCAAAAGGTTGCGTTTGAGTGTTTTGTCTGAGTGTAAACGTCACGTAGATGTAGATGAGGAACAAGATGATTTTAGGAGGTAAATCAAAGGCGACACTGAAGAACTCGTGTCCTGCGGCTCTTATTTTGAAATAAGCCGCGATGAGACGAAACATGAGGTATTTAATACCTGTTAAAAAATGATTTTTCTTTTTCTTCTGTATCGTTGGGTTCCTTTTTATAACACTGTACAGTCTAAACTAACCTGACACAACTGAAGCTGTGGTTTGATGCTTTGGTGGATCAATCAGTTCAGACAGTTTTCCTCCAGGAGGAATCAACAACTTTCAGGAGGAAGTATTTGTCTCTTGAGCAACATCAGCAGTTTGTAGCAGTATTAACTTCTCAGAGATGACAACATGCATCTATTAAATCAAAGACTATTAGTAAACATTGATTCTGGCGCTATCCTTTGCGCATTGGACTTCTAGTTAAACACTGAAGAAGTGATTCAAAGGTTGTGGGTTCGAGTCCTACCACAGTCAATGTTCAGTTGTAATCTTTGGTGCAGGTTGATTTAATAGATGCATTATCTTTGAGAAGTTAAGACTGTTCTAGGGTTAAAAAAAAATGTGTAGATCTCAGGTGCTGATGTTGATCAAGAGACGACACTTGGAAAACTTCCTCATGAAGGTTGTTGCTTCCTCCTGCTCCGTGTGCATCACTGTGCTGCGTTCAGGAACACTCTCTCAACTTATTGATCCACCCTCGTGTAATAGATTTAAATTGAATGAGCAGTTTTTGTCTCCTCAATGAAGAATAAATCAAATAAACACTGACAACAATGCTGATATAATGCTCGTGCATCCATCAATCAATCAATTAAACTGACTAAATTTAATGTGCTCATTACCCACAATCCCCCGATGCAGGTTTCACTGCTGTGTGCTGTGTTCATTCAGGATGGATGTAGCTCAGCTTCGCCTAAAGACTGGAGTCAGGGGGGGAACTGTCCACCTACAGCACAGCAGAATTAACAACCTTCCCACGACTCCACCGGCTGTTTAAAGTCGACTAGAGCAGCAGGTTTTGGGTTTTATATTCAGCGCCCATCGACCCTTTAACTTACACGACTTTTATAACTCAGGAGGGAAGATAAAATAGGATCAGCTGCAGAAATTTGAGCAGTAGATTTATAGCAGACTTCATTCAGTTTCCAGCAGCAGTGATTCTCCAAACCCTTCTCTTCCTCTTCCTCCTCCTCCTCTCCCCTTACAGGGACAGCACCACACAGGTCTGGGTTGTATTGTGTGAATCATATCAGCCTGCTGGCTACAAAAAAAACCTTGATGCATCCGAGCCTCTTCCTGCTCCCGTTGAGAGTCAGCGTTGGTCTTTTTCTCCCATTCGGGATGATTAATTACAGCTCTCCACCTGCCAGCGTTATATAACAGCGCCGGAGCTGTGAATGATGCACCAGCAGCTCGGGTGTTTTTTTAAATGACTCATTTGTGTGGCTCTGATTTGACTGTAGTTGCGGCCAGATGAAGGGTAATATGTGAGGGGGAAATGTTTTCAGTCCACAGATACTGTACCAACCCACATATCATGTATTCATGACAGCGTACAAAAACTGAGCTGAGGTTTTGGTAAAGCTGTGATGGAAGCAAACTGCACCGCGAAGAAACTAACATTTACGTTTTTGTCTCTTACAACTGAACAATGTGAGCAGGTGTGTTGCGAAACGGAAGGAGACCTCAATTCAATTAAAGTTTATTTGTCAAATCAATAGTTATTTCAGAGCAGAGTAAAGTTTTTGTAATATTATAGAAAGGAACCAAACAATTCAACAATTTCTACGTGAGCTTGGAGGGAGAAACTCCCCTTTAACGGGAAGAAAAACCTCCGACAGTTGGAAGGAAAAACTTTTCTGACGTGGATCGTTGTTTAACGAGTTGAACGGAGCGGTTGGGGGCAGGAAGTGACCATATTTGGAGGAGCAGGGGAGGAGCGAGCGGTGGATCTTACTGATCTGATTGGAAACCCGATGTCCCGCCCACCGATAGCCGTAACCTGACTGCACCACAGGCCTGTCAATCAAACAGAAACATGGCTTTTTGAAGTTTATTTTCTAATTAATGACGGGATCATTTCCAGATGGACCGCCAGAAAACGAATAAGAAGGAGCGACTTTAGCTAACAACACCGAGATAACTCGTGGAGAAATGTTCTCCGACCGGCCCATCCAACCAAGGACGCATCTTCATAATTAAACTTAAACTTTTGACCTCATAAGATTGGACAACAGCTCATGTCCCGGTTCTCGCCCAGCTCGGCAGCTCATCGGTCCAGCAGAGGACGGTTCAGGTGCAACAGCTGAGTTTAAAGTTGGAAGAGTCCCCCCCAAAGAAAAAACACGAAACTTTACGAAACTAATAAAGTTGATAATAAAGCCACATCAGACTATAAATCACTGACTGGTGGAACCTCCTGTCTTTAACAGAACTGAGCTCCGGTGGAGCTTCAGCGACCCCTGCTTGTGAGACGTTGTTATAACACCTGCTGGTGAAAACGCATGTCCAGACATGCTTACGTGCGTTCAGTGAGATTTGAGTGTCGCATCCTCTCTGTTTTCTGTACATCAGTGAAGATACTGATGATGAATTTAAGATCCCTGTTTTCTATGAAGAAGATTTTGGTGTTAAAGGTGACGCATGTTCTCCTGCTTGATTGACAGGAGCCTCTGCCTATCAGATTTATCTGTGATGCCTCCTGCCCGTCTCCCCCACCCCCTCCCGCCCTCCACCTCTGAACTGACTGTCCTCTCATATAATGACAGTCGATTCAAAGGTCAACATGTTGGACTTAAAACAATCCTGATCAGCCTGCACACACACACACACACACACACACACACACACACACACACACACACACACACACACACACACACACACACTGACTCGCTGTAGCCTACATGAAGTTGGAGCAGCAATCCTAAAGGAAGCGAGAGAAAGATAAAGACACGCTCACACACAGACACCGCTTCTCTCCTTCACCTCCCCGTTGCACAGAAAGGGTTCGTTTGTGTGTGTGTGTGTGTGTGTGTGTGTGTGTGTGTGTGTGTGTGTGTGTGTGTGTGTGTGTGTGTGTGTGTGTGTGTGTGTGTGTGTGTGTGTGTGTGTGTGTGTGTGAGTCATCGTGCCGCTCAGGTTTAATTGACCGGCCTTGTTGCCATGCCAACTGGGGTGTGGCAGGAGCCCGCTGACCCACTTTGCCTGTAGCGTTGTCATGGAAACAGTGCGGTTCTGCGAGTGTTACAGTCCCACTAATGCACATTTTCACACACACACACACACACACACACACACACACACACACACACACACACACACACACACACACACACACACACACACACACACACCATCCATCTTCACAGACGGTCTGTTCTCGTTTCTCGTTTTTCGTCTCGGTTTGTGAAAAAAAACAAAACAATCGGCGAACGCGTTTGTTTTCTCCACGATATCTGAGGCGCCAACCGAGGGACAAAGATGGCCGCCCTGCCTGGTAGGAAGGGACCATTTTGCGCCAGCTGACTCCATTTAATAAAATGTTGGTGGCAGCAGAGGTACATGCTAATTTTGTTTGTGTCGGATCCGCTTGCGTGTCAGACGCGCACGCACACACACACACACACACACACACACACACACACACACACACACACACACACACACTGCAGCTCGGAGGCAGATGGACGGAGGGGCGGAGCTTGAAGCTGTGATATAAATGTGTGATGAGTGTGTGTGAAGCTCTCTCTGCGAGGCCGCTTCATGTTTCTGTCAACAGCTAAATATTTTCTCCGTCTGCAGATATCTGCATGTGTGTGACTGTGCAGTTGTGTGTCTTGACTCTGTGTGTGTGTGTGTGTGTGTGTGTGTGTGTGTGTGTGTGTGTGTGTGTGTGTGTGTGTGTGTGTGTGTGTGTGTGTGTGTGTGTGTGTGTGTGTGTGTGTGTGTGTGTATGTGTGTGTGTATGTGCGTGTGTGTCCTGAATTTCAACCATGTTATAATCCTCGTCATATTTCCATATTTGGGCTTTAAACGCATCGGAGACCCAGTGACCTGGTAAAAAGTGGGACAGGCTGCGTCTGTATGTGCGCGGCTGTTTCTTTGTTTAGGAGGAGAGAAATGTTTTCCGAGCTGCTCGCTGCTCCGTGTCTGAAAGTACTGCAGCGTGTATCATCACAGCAGTTTAATGTGTCTCCTGTTTAAAAAAAACGTAGTATCAATACATTTTTTATTATTATTATTATTATTGCTACTTGGATCTTAAACTCTGATAGTCATGTTATTTTTTTTTGGTTTCTATTTTCTTAAAACATTTTAAAGACATTCATTTGAGTGTTTTTTTCCTTTTTTAATTCATAGCAAATTTGATTGTTCGTGAACGAGCCTCAGTTACATTTTTAAGAAAACTGCTGGGAAATATTTATTCAAGTTTTAGTTTACAATAATTAACAGTATATTAGTTTTTTTAATTATTAATTTTGATTGTTTATGAATGTCAAAAGCTGTCTTTATTCCAACTGTAATATCTGTCTGTCATTTCAGGATTATATTTATTTTTTACATAAAGTCTCCTTCTGACATAAAGAAAACTCGATACAGTTCAAAATGTATTGTGCACTAACAGACATAAATCTAATGTCTGATTCATATGTTGACGAAATCTTTTATATACTTTTATGTACAAGGGTAGATCGATAAGTTCAGGGAGTGTTCCTGAACGCAGCACGGTGATGCACACGGAGGAAGCATTCGAAGTGTCGTCTCTCGATCAACATCAGCTCCTGAGTTCAACACTTTTCTGTGCCCGCTGGTACGAGAACACTGGAGGAAGAGGACAACGTTCATCTATTAAATCAAAGATTATAACGAAACATTGACTCTGGTGGGACTTGAACCCACAACCTTTGAATCACTTCTTCAGTGTTTAACCAGATGTCCAACGCGCTATCCGTTGCATCACAGAGTCACTTCATCATCACTAAAACAAACTGAGAAAGACGGAAGAAGAGCACGTAGACTAAATACAGCAGGGAGGGAAGGACAACGAGGGACAGGTGGAACTAATCAGGGCCAACAATCATACAAAGGACAGCATTTCAAGGGTCTCTGTTGACCATTTCCAGAGTTTGACCCCAAAATCTGATGTTTCTCTGCTTCAGATTCAGGTCCAACGGTGAAATCACAAATGTTCTCGTACCGGCGGTCACAAAAACGTGTTGAACTCAGGTGCTGATATTGATCAAGAGATGACACTTGGAAGCAGCTCAGTGAAGAAATGTCAGCAGTCACTGGTCGTTAGATTTTATGTAACGTTAAATAAAGTATCATCATCAATAAGACATCATTTAATAAATATTCTCAGGAACACATTCCAGTAGATCAATCTTTTACATTTTAATTAAACTATGAACTGTTTGTACTATAACCGTGTTGTTAGTAGAGTCACAATAATTCACAGATTCATTAGTTTGTTGATCAACTGAAGATTAATCTGCATGTATTTTATTGATTGTTTCAGTTATCTTTTTAAAAAGAAACAGGAACCCTCTGCTGGTTCAACTTCAAACACGACGAGTTGATTCTCGTTGTTGTCATTAATGATCTAAACTGTCATACATGATCTAAACTGTCATGAATGATATAAACTGTCATACATGATATAAACGGTCAAAATAAAATACATGTAAAGATGTCCTCTTGTGTAGAGGGAGGAAAAACAGACGAGCATAAGATTACTCGATAATGAAAACAATCATTACAGGCAGCCCGAGTTGTTTGTGAGCATTGTGTGTTACCTGGCTGTGATCCACACACACACACACACACACACACACACACACACACACACACACACACACACACACACACACACACACACACACACACACACACACACACACAGAGTTGTTCTCTGCTTCTCAAACACACGTTCAATACTTTCACGTTGCTCATTAGGCAGCAATTTGGACCGAGCTGTCGAGCCTGATTGTCTAACAGACAACATAGCTGCTGTGTGTGTGTGTGTGTGTGTGTGTGTGTGTGTGTGTGTGTGTGTGTGTGTGTGTGTGTGTGTGTGTGTGTGTGTGTGTGTGTGTGGATCCCTGTGTCTTTGCTGTGAGAGAGGATTACTGAGGCCTCTCACACAGATACACAAACACAGAGAGAAACACACACAGTGGCCTGAAGATGCACTCAAAGAGTCAGAGCGCCGTTCTAATGGAAAACGACAAGTTCAGCCCCGCTGGACCGTTAAGGGCTGCGCTGGGCTCGGCCCGGCCCGGCCCGGCTCGGCCCGGCTTGGCACAGTGTAACCCAGATAAATACCAACATGTATTAGCGCTGCTGACTCGTCGTCTGCAGGTGGAACTGCTCCTCAGGTTCTGATGGTCTGAATGTCTGAAGCACATTCACAGAACGTTCTGTTTCATATGGATTATATGGACACACACACACACACACACACACACACACACACACACACACACACACACACACACACACACACACACACACACACACACTCTGAGTTAATGGCAGTGGCCTCTTGAAATGATTCCCCAAGCTGCCACTCAAACTGTTCATCCACAAATCCCTTGTCACCTCGATTCTCGGCTGAGGGACCGATACTGCCCTTAACTTTGTTATTAATAACAATAAATGATAACAAATAAACAACTGGGACATACAATAATAAATATATTCTATCCTGAGGTTCTAGTCAACATTATAGTTAAAGTCCCAGAAATAATTCCTGCTGCTCGGGTCTCAATCAATGTGACTGATCTGATTGGAAACCTGACGATACTACGTCCCGCCCACCGATAGCTATAACCTGACTGCAACACAGGCCTGTCAATCAAACAGACACGCCCCCAAAAACACGTCTTTTTGAAGCTTACTTTTTAATTAATGACGGGATTATTTTCAAATGGACCTCCAGAAAATAATAAGAAGGAGCGACTTTAACTAACAACACCGAGATAACTCGTGGAGAAAATTTTTGGACTTTGTATTTCATGAGAGAAGTTGAATGGGAGTCTATGGAGCCGGAGGCTTTTTGGATCCAACCTCTAGTGGCACTCGGTGGTATTGCAGTTTAAGACACACTTTTATAAACAGTCTGTTACATTACTTTGATTAAAACTACACATTTCTCCGTTTAAAAAAAAATATATATATATATCCAGGATGATTTAAGTACTCAACAGAGGTCTAGTAGTTTTTAGACATGATTGAATCGATCGCTCTCTGATTGTGATGTCGCAGGCAGCAGATCTGCTCTGATTACCTGGATCGTCTCTCAGGTCGACAGGTGAGGACAGACACAAACATCTCGGTCCTATTCGCTCTAACAGGAACGGCGTTGATCACCGAAGGCTTTTATTTTTCTAAACTGTGCACCACTTCCTCCACAGAGTCCTCGCAGATAAGCTGGTCACAGTCTCCGCCCCCACAACAGTCTCCGCCCCCACAACGGATCAGCAAGCAGGGTAGGCTCATAATTTTTCTGGTGACTGTTGGTGACTTCTTGTGTCATAAAGACTTTTATTAAGCGTCCCAACTCTGAACCTGCTGCTGAACGAGCGTTTTTAAAGGTGAGTTTGAAGAAAAACTCAGTTTGGACTTTAAAGGAAAATGCAGCAAGAAGAAACTGGAAATCTGTCTGTCGTTAACGTCGTGAACTGAAAGTGATTTATCACCCTGGAATGTGTAAACAGAACAGCTGCACATGTGCACAACATGTGCACCTCTAAACACAAACAGAAACCCTCTCAGAGGTTTTATAATTCTGTCTCAGCGCTGCTCGTCTGCTCCAGCTTCACGCTCATAAAAGACGAGCACACAGAGGAACCTTCACGGCTCGCAGGCTGAAGACGCGCCTCCAACCAGTTCAACACTAAAACAAAATACATTCAAATCCTCTCTGAGAATCTTTTCTGTGCTGTCGAGGATGAAGATGGAGGATCTGAACCACTCCCTCGTTCAGGGGAGCAGACTGTAGTGATGATGTCATCCGCAGACTATCGCTGGAGTGACTCCATGAAACTGTGAAAACTGGCGGTGCTGCCAGTGACAGCAGAGGATGGGAGAGGATGGGGGGGAGGGAGGGTTTCTGTTTGCGATGCAGTCAACACAAAACCACTTATTGATCCGACACCGGCTCTGATTTGTCCCCGAGTGTCTCTGAACCACAACAACGTCTGAAACTGCGTCAGACAAACATTCGTGTGGAACAATCCTTCACATTTCGGACTGTTGAAATATTTAGACAGAGAGCTCCGAGGTTCAGCTGCTGGGGAGGAAAACGTTTTTTGTTGTCCCATTTTCACTTGGTGTCAATCATCAACCAGCAGTGACGTCTCCCGTTGGTTTGTGAACGTTATGAAGCCTCCAGTTCAGATTCTGTCCGTCGCCATCTTGCTAGTTCGGAGCGGTTTGGAGCAGGAAGTGACCATATTTGGACGAGCTGGGGGTTGAGTGAGCGGTAGATCTAACTAATCTGATTGGAAACCTGACGATACTACGTCCCGCCCACCGATAGCTGTAACCTGAGAGCACCGCAGGCCTGCCAATCAAACAGCTACGCCCCCAAAAACACGTCTTTTTGAAGCTTATTTTCTAATTAATGACGGGATTATTTTCAGATGGACTTCCAGAAAACTAATAAGAAAGAGGGACTTTATTAAACAACAGAGAAAACTCGTGGAAAACATTTACTGACTTTGTATTTCATAAGAGAAGTTGAATGGGAGTCTATGGACCCGGAGGCTTTTTGGAACCAACATCTAGTGGCACTCGGTGGTATTGCAGCTTAAGGTACTTCTGCATCGGTCTCATTTTTCAGCGCTGTAAGCTACGAACACTTTGATATACAGTCTGTGATCGGTCTGTGTCCACGTCACGTGAGCATCCAACGAAGTCAACTATGTCTCAGACATACAAACAAGGTGCTTCAGGTTCAGGCACCAGTTTGGGAAAAAAAAACCTTGTTTTGGGTTAAAATAAGTACATTATTTGCGCATGTTGGTCCATCTAGCCTCCTCCCTTCACTCTTTCTACTCGGTCACAAACTGTCCAACCGTCGCATGGAAAGTTACAGACGGCAGCTCCCCTGAAGGACCGAACTGCTCCGGAAACACAACCTGGAGCTCCTCCAGATTCTCCTCCTTTTGTGTTTTTACGTTTCTCTCTGTCCTCATCGGGTTTAAACTGGCAGCATTCAAGCTTCGCATCCTCTCGTCATGAATCGTCGCGCTTATTTTGAAACGTGACGTTCTGTGGACGAACGCAGCTGCTGCTAAGACGCCTGTTGGTGGCGCTGTAGTAAGGCTCATTAAACCTCCAGCGTGGGGAGGGTTTTCCTGCTGGGGAGCATGAATCTGCTCTCCTGTTATATTTGAACATTTCCTCCGTACGAGCAGAAACTTTGTGCCGCCGGCGCTGGAAGATATTTGATGGCCGTGAGCCCAGAAACCGTCGATATCTGGATGTGAGCGCCGGTTGGACGAACCCACCACCAGCAGAGGAATAATATGAGTGTTAACGCGGTGGAGGGTTGAGGGTTAACGTCCTCCACCCACCGCCGGTCGGAAAACACAGAGCGCTCAGCCTGCTGCTGATCCACTCTCAATTCTCATCTCTTCTGTCAGTGTGGTGAAATTACCTCCAGTATCTAACCCCCCCCGCTTCCCTCCTCCCTTCTGTGGGCCTGCTAAGTCGATTTGTATTGACTTATCCCTCTCTCCATTAAGTTCCTTTCTATTAGTGGTCATAATAATGAAATGGATACGAAACAAATACACAAAGTCCGCTCTCAGTCGTGTGACTGCTCGGTTATTCCTCCGACTCCGACAATAAATTAAAAGCTAATTATCCCGGACAGTTTCACGAGGAGGTCGCGGAACGAGCCTCAAACCCTCAACGCTTCTTTAATGACGTCTACATATTTAACGGGACAAATACTTCTTTAAAACGGTGTTTCCTGGGAGAAGTCCTTCTCCTGTTTGAGCTAAATTTAACGAACAAACAGTGGACGGTTTAAACGAGCTGCGAGCGCGGACCAAAGGAAAGACGGTCTCAAAGGACCGAGATCCGCGAAGTCAAACCTGACAAACGGAGAGAAAGTCGGAATCAAACAGGAAGAGATCAAACAAACTGAGCAAACAAACAGCGGCTCCCTCAGCTTCTCTGGTTGGTGGTGTGCTTCTGTTTGTGGTAGTCCGCCCTCCTCCTCATCCTCCTCCTCCTCCTCCTCTTCCTCCTCCGGTTAAAGCCTCTGGTTCTCTAAATGACATCCTTCCCGGTATGTGAGCGTCCACTGAGCTCGGGGTCAGAGAGGAAACACTGACATGAACTCTGCATTTAACGACACGTTTCGAAACATTTTCACCTGCTGGAAACTTTCCAGCGTCACTTTTGGATGACGACACCCTCGGCGGTGATTATTTTGCGGCTGAGTCGACTTCAGAAGAAAACTCCGTGTTGGAATGAAATTTTTAGTAGCCACTTCCTGTCACACGGCATCTCATCAGAGCGCTGCTCGCATGAGAAGATCGAGTCGACCAGCTCCACAGTACTGGGTCACCAGGAGACGATTGGAATATGTGTCGAGTGCAGAATTAAACAATTAAAGCTCAAAGCGCGTTAATGTAAATATATAAAAAGGAACCGTTGGCTTCCATCTATTTCAGCAGACATTTGGAACCAATCAATAATCATGGTAGAGTTTATATTTCATGTTTTACTATCATCCAAAGTCTTTAGGCAGCAAAATTACAACGTGTTTCTTTTTCTCTATACAGAAAAATAAATGGAAATCATGCGCCCTGTCAGGTGTGTTCACCTGACAAACAACAAAAAGGTTCTCTGTTTAGAGAATTCAGTTAAATGAGTGGTGTGGAATACAGGAAGCTTTAAAACGACTGACTGATCCTTTCAAATTAAAAGCCAAGTTTAAACCACAGACTGTATATAAAAGTGTTCGTAGCTTCCGGGTCTGAAAAATGAGGCCGATGCAGAAGTGCCTTAAGCTGCAATACCAGCGAGTGCCACTAGAGGTCGGCTCCAAAATGCCACCGTCTCCATAGACTCCCATTCAACTTTTTTCATGAAATACGAAGTCAATAAATGTTTTCAACGAGTTGTCTCGATGTTGTCAGTTAAAGTCGCTCCTTCTTATTAGTTTTCTGGCGGTCCATCTGAAAATAATCCCGTCATTAATTATAAAATACGCTTAAAAAAGATGGGTTTTTGGGGGCGTGTCTGTTTGATTGACAGGCCTCTTGTGCAGTCATGTTACAGCTATTTGTGGGTGGGACGTAGTATCGTCAGGTTTCAAATTGCATCAGTCAGATCCACCGCTCGTAAATAAAGATGGCCAACATGACAACGTGGTGGCTGGTTGCAGTATAGTTCTAAGCCCCGCCCCCTCCTCTTTAGCCAATTGAACATCAGCTAAACTAAAAAAATTCAACATACACTGCAAATAAAAGTTCTGATCCGAACAACTGAAGGACTGTTCCTTTGATTGACGCTGTGATTGATCATCGTCTGTTTCAAACCACTAAATGTCATTAGCAAGTTAATGCTAATATTACAGCTAGCATGCTAAAGGCACAGCCAACCTTGTGGAGAAATGTAGCTGATGTGAAGCTAGCTAGCCAGACAGCTAGCAGTCATCATGTTCAGCTAGAAAACGATCAGCGAGATAGTCCAACACAGTCAAGATGGCAGTTGGACAACGTGAAGTTCAAGGGGTGTGGCCTAGTATGTGTGCAGGGCCTCACATGTTTTTTTGTGAATGATGTCACCAGAACAAGATTCAACATTTCTGACAGATTTTAGCTTTAATTCAATGCGGTGGGAGGAAGTGACGACACGTCGGCCGTCTTTGTTTACAGTCAACGATGAAGTTTAGATCATGTGAGTTTTTTTTTATGTATTTCTGATGCATAACTTTTGTTTTTACTGATTGATTGAACTTTACGTAATAGATGTTTAATGAATGAATGAATTGGCTCGTCTTCCAGACAGGATGATGTTCATTATTAATATTAGCCAGCAACACATCAGCATCACTCCATCAGTCAGTCCTCGTCTAATGTTCACAGTTTCCACAACAACAGTTCATTTAAACTCGTTCAAAGCCCAAAACATCTCTGAGACACAAACAAACAGAGGAATATAGAAAAATATCATCGGTCCTGTAAAGATAACTGCGAGGCCCTGACGTGTCTAACAGCTGCTCTGCTTCCCTTTCACGTGTCGGGCATCATTTCATCGCACCTGTGTTCAGTCAGCCGTCTGCATCTCATTAAAACAGAGACTTTTAAACTCAACTCAACGGGATGAAGATCTAGGACGAGGACTGGATGAACAGACGGGAGTGGGGGTGAAAATAAAAACAAAACAAAAAAACTGTCAAAGTGGCTGGAATGAAAAATCCTTTTTGCTTGAAACGCCATGTCTCCCCATCCAGCGCCCTGATTGGCTGAAGCAGGTTCCTTCCAGAAAAAACACACGAGTCCGCCTATCACACAGCAGGTGACAATGCCCTAACGGTGTTACCATAGATACAGCGTTAATTGTCGTAAATGTCAACGATTGTTTATTTTCTCGTCAAAAAAATAACCTCCAGCGTCGTTCGCGCGTCTGAATCTGTAGGAGCAGCTCGACGAGCGTCGGCGTTCAGACCGAAGGTGCGACGAAGAAAACGGACACGCCCATTTTTGCCGCCAACAACAACAACAACAGTAATTATCGTGTTAGGAGGTTTTAAAAACCAGAAATATATCTGCAGAGAGGCGGCAGGAAGGAAGAGAGAGGAGAGATGAAAGGATACATTATTTGAAATTTAAAAAAAAAAAAAAGGGATGGGGGAGGAGGATGAAGGTGTGAGGGAGGGAAGAAGGGAGGGAGGGAGGGATGGAGATGAGTTAAAATAGAGGGTGAGGCAGAAAAAAATGAGGCAGACTGATGGATGCAGAAAATCCAGTGTGAGATACACTGAGAGGTGGAGATGAAAAGGCAGTGGGCCGGTGATGGAGAGATGGAGGAGAAAATGGAGGGAAAGGAAAGGGAGCGACACAGACAGCAAAAAAAAAAAAAGAAGAGGGGAGTGGGCGGGGGGGGGGGGCATGCAGAGAGCGAGGGAGAGAGGAGAGAGGAGAGAGGGAAAGGCGTTCAGACAAGCGTGAAGCATCAACAATGGAGGCTAACAAAGAAAATCCCAATGGAGGCATCAATCACTGCCCCACTTATCCCTCCTCCCTCTGATTTTTAGTCTTTATTTCACGGTTTGGCCCTGCGCCCCCACCTTCCCCCACGCCACCCCCACCCCCCTCCTCACCCCCCAGCCAGCCAGCCACTCCCACCTCCTCCATCCATCCATCCATCCATCCATGCATCCATCCATCTGTCCGTCCATCTGTCCATCCAGCCTCCAAAACAACACCGACCCTCCGGTGTCTGTCATCCGCTCTCAAACAATCTGCTCGCTTCTGCGTCGAAACGCGCAGGAAAAAGCGACGGACAGAAACACACAGACGGCTCCGTTAAAAAAAAAAAATCACAGCCCGTCTTTTGGTCCCCGACGAGGACGACGGTCTGTGGAGCCCCCAAAATGTAAATGTGCAAACAGAAATCTGGATTATTGTTTTTTGGTTGTTTTTTTTTTGTGCAGGGCATGTTGGCGGTCTTTCTCTCTGCTCACAACACACACACACACACACACACACACACACACACACACACACACACACACACACACACACACACACACACACACACACACACACACACACACACACAAAGGAATCCCACGACACCGACAGGGATGGATGAAAAGAACAATGGCATGAAGGAGCAGCTGATGGGAGATAAAACTGACTAAATCACTCTTTACGTCTTACCTTTCTGGCTCTGCGATTCGTCCATGTTTTCCTCCATCGCGGCCGCTTACAGTCCTTTTGTCTCTGATTTCGCGTGAAGCTGTTTAAAGCCCCTTGCTAGAGCTCGGCTCGGTGTGCGTGTGTGTGTGTTTGTGGGAGGCAGTGTGTGTGTGTGAGTGTTTTTTTTCCCTCCCTGCAGATGATGGAGGCTCAGGGAAGTCCCTGTTTCAACGCTCTCTCTCCTCACCCTGCCTATCCTGACTCCTCCAGCATCCTATCGTTGTGTCTATCTACAGCTGTGGATCACTGTTGCACGTATGTCCTTAAATAATGCAACAAACACAGAAAAAACATGCAAAAAAACCCAAAACATTTCCTTCATATAAAGCTGTTTTTACACTCCTACTGTTACATAATGAGCATAGAATAAATGACAGTCTGAGAGAGAGAGAAACCTTTCATTTAATGTGAAATAAAACAGGGAAGAAGTGTAAATACTGACACATGAAGAGAGCTCGTTAGACACAACACAATAAAAACAGATTTAAATCACGTTAAAAAATACACTGGGAATAAAATGAGATGAGGGGAAGGGGACCATCAAACAAGTCAGTGAAATGACAAAGATTTAAAATGACAAGTGCACTTCAGAAACAAAAAAAGACTCCTGATGAGTCGCCTCAGAAAGTCTTCATACCACTTCACTTTTTACACACTAGGGAATTTGAATTAATTTAATTACATCAATCTGCACAAAGAAACTGAAAGAAAACGGTGAATTTCTTTAAAACAAAATCTAAATCTGAAGTGTCATTTAAAAAAAGTACCTGACTGGAGTCCACCTGTGACAAACTGAATGGAAACACCTGAGTATACAAAGATCCCACCGGTCAACCTGACTGGAAAATATTAAATAGTTAAAAAGTACATCAGGAAATCACAATTTTGCAATTGCATCAATTAATGCAAATTCAAGCAATCTCCGCAACATTTACGTTCGCCTTAAATTTTCCCAAAACTTGCCACAATTTTTCTGTAAAAAACATCGTGAGCAGAAGCTCTGCTGAAAGTGTTACGGCATAAAGTAAATCTTTCAAAATAAAACTGACTTTATTACGAACAATAAGTGTTCATTTCCAACCAGCGAGGCTCCGCCCCCTCTCCTCTCACCACCAAAACAAACTGCTGCTAGCCAACCGCTACAACAGGAAGTGACGGGGTTTGTGGGAAATGTGGTCGTATGATGGGAATGAGGAATATGTTAAACGAGTTCTATACTCAGCCAACTCCTACAAATATCTGAAGGTAAAGGTCGAATACTTCTATGAATAAATTAGCACAACTTTCTTCAAACACGTTTTCACTTGAGTGCAGACAGGATATACAATTTTTTAAATTGTATTGAAACACAGAGTGACGGAGTCTGAATGCTTCCTGTGGCGACTGCAGGGCCAACAAGTAGAATTTTTCCTGACTTCATGTAACCAGATTCAATTATTTTTATATTTTATCTTAAATCTTGCAGAAGTTCCAGACCTCTCGGCTCTAATTCAAATTTTCATATGAACGAGAAAGTTAGCAAGCAGACGGGACAGAAGGCGGAGCATGCATCGGCTGAAGAGTCACATATTTGATCAGAGGCTGGTGGAGGTGAAAACCGAGATAAAAGGAGCGTGAAGGACAAGTGCAGAAGGAAGTTAAGATTTAGATCCTGCACTTAAAATCACAATGTTCTACGTATGTTGCTTTATAAATACAGTTGTCGGGTTTTAGCGGAGAATATTTTCATTTTGGTCTCTTGTGTGCAGAGAAGTTTGCTACAGAACCTTTCTGCCTTTGGTTTTTGCTGCTGCAGGACAGGTTCTGTAGCTCTGCAGCCGTTCATGTTTCTGGACGTTTTCATCACATCCATCATCAACTGCAGGTGTTTTCTCAGGTCCACCCGTCCTCTGTTCATTCTCAGGTCCACCCGTCCTCTGTTCATTCTCAGGTCCACCCGTCCTCTGTTCATTCTCAGGTCCACCCGTCCTCTGTTCATTCTCAGGTCCACCCGTCCTCTGTTTATTCTCCATTCACGAAGGCCATGAAGGGCACAGTCTTCAGACTCTGCCTCCTTCCCAGGGGACATGCTGGTCAGGCCCAGGAGTTCCACAAAGTGCCCTTTCCACCTCCTGACAACATCCCCAGTCCGAATCATCAGTCCTCCTCCTCCACTGAGAACAGCCGGGGTAAGCACTGTTTCCCTTTCTTGAGGATTGTTTGCCAGAACTTTCTTGAGGCCAATTGAAAGTCCTTCTCTCTGGCTTGCCCCAAATTCCTCCCACACCTGAGTTTGGGCATCTGAGACTGCCGCAGCCCTTCTGGCTTGCTGCTACCTCTAGGCCAGTCAGACCCAAAAGGCCTCCTTCTCCAGCTTAACGGCTTCCCTTCACCCTCGTGTCCACCACTGCGTTCTTGCGTTGCTGCTGCGAAAGGAAACGAATGAGTTTCTGACCACAACTCCTGCTGGCCGCATCCCCAATGGAGGTTTTGAACACATTCCATTTGGATTCTATGTCCTCAACCTCCCCCGAGATGCTTGAGAAGCTCTTCTGGAGGTGGGTATTGAAGACCTCCCGGCACGGGCTTTTCCCAGCCGACTGCCCTGCCATGTGATACAACTCACCACCAGGTGGTGATCATTTAACAGCTCTGCTCCTCTCTTCACCCAATTGTCCAAGAGACACGGTGCCTAAACAACAAATCTCAGGACCTCATCAACACTGTCGGTCGCATAATCCAATGGGGGACAGATTTCAGGGTAACACCAATGTGAAGGCAGACTGCTGGAAGATACAGTGAATCACTACCACCCCATAATGTACAAATCAAAGTGGTTTAATTCCTACAGATGACTCCTTTAAAGAGGGCCGGTGCAGCTCTGTCTGTCAGGGTTTGTTTCCTCCTTCCTGTATCTCACTGAGTTTATTGCAGCTCATAGACCACTTTTAGAAAATAGGGTCAAACAAACGAACTGATGGTTTAATATTTAACAAATTGTTGGATTTTAACAGCTTCTTATTTCATCCACTATGACAAATCTTCATGTGAAAAGAGACTGAAGCTGTCAGATAAATGTGGTGGAGTGGAAGGAGACAGTAGCTGAACATGGAAATACTCAAGTAAAGTACAAATACCTCCAAATCGTAATTGAGTACTTGAGTAAATGTACTTAAATGTTACTTTCCACCACAGACTCTTCTCATGTTGTTACTGGATGTAAACAGGAAGTTGAGGTGTTTATGTTGTTGCCTAATGGCTGCTGTTCTGATGCCATCTGCTGGACACAGAGAGGAAATACACCCGGCTAAAAAGTTTCAAAATAAAACACTTTTAACAATCTCAGCGTTATAATATTGATCATTATAAAAACAGTGGAGGCTGAAAACAGATATTATTTTCAGAATCTGCTTTATTGGTCAAATTTAATAACACATACATCGTCTGTCAGTGTACTGACACTCATGATTGATTAATCTGCTGATTGTTTCCTACATTAACTGATCAATAATATGACATGTAGCCCATAAACACCCCAACATGTTGATGTTTCGTACCTGCCTCTCACTGCTGCAGTTATTACATCACATTATGTTACATTTGATTGTAAAATCTCTTCATCAAAAAACAGAAAAACCTTCAACCTGCAGAGAAAATGTGTTTCCTGCTCAGACGTGTTGATGTTGTGACTCTGAAGCTTTCTGACACTCTGACAGAAACATTCCAGCTCAGGACATCATGACTTTTAATGCTGCATCATCACATCAGACAGGAAACAGTGGGGACATACTGGACATCAGAGGAGACACATTTCCCTCAGCCTCAGTCCCACAGACCGGATCACAGAGAACCTTTTTAATAAGTACGTTCACTGATGGAGACGCTTCATCATGAAACAGATCAGGCAGTTTGATTGACAGGAGAGATGATCAGAGGTGCAGAGTTTTTACCACCTTCATTAAGACAGGGACTGAAGTATGGGAGGAGTTTGTCAGTGAAGGAGCAGCCAGTAAAGGAGTAGATAAGAGCTGCAGCATCGACATCATAAAAGGAGACCAGACCCTCCTCATAATCCACAAACACCCCCACCTTCTCAGGACCAGACCCAAGACTCAGACGGACTGAAGGACCAGCAAGAGCTTTGTATTCATTTCCATTTCTCAGACATATAGTCCAGAAACCTTTCTGAGGAGTTGCTGTGATGCTTCCCTTCCTGTTGATCGACTCTCTGACCACTCCTAAATCCCAGTCCGTCTTTCCTTTAACCTGAACCTCAAAGTAAAATCTGCCTGCAGAGAAACTCTGTTTTGCTAAAACACAAACACATTTAGAAAACCTCTCTGGGTTGTCTGGAAGATTCTTCCTCACATCACCATGGTTCACTTGTTTCCCGTCATCAGACAGGATGATGTTAGGATGTGCTGTATCAGGATCCAGAGTCACGTCCACTGCAGACTGCTGGAGTCTCTTCAGCTCGGCCTCAAACAGCAGCTTCCTCTTTTTCCTGAGCGTCTCCTCCAGCTGAACCACAGCTCTCACCACAGTCCCCTCATATGATGGTGGACGGACGCTGACCTCTGTCCGGTCCTCGGTGGGTGGAGCAGCTGTCAGGGACGAGAAGTTTTGGAGGAGGTGGAGGTGGTCTGCAGAGCGTGAGAGCTGCTCCACCTCAGAGCTCCTCTTCATCAGCTCAGAGATTTCCTGCTGCAGATCTGTGATGAAACCTTCAGCCTGTTTCTCTACTGTTTCCTGCTTCTCTTGGATCTCCTCTATGAGCTCGTTCAGGCCTCTCTCAGCCGCCTCCTTCAGAGCAGTGAACACCTCAACACCTTCTGCTTTCTCTCTGTCTGCAGCAGCTTTACTCGTCTTCACCGACTCTTTGAGCTCCTCAATCTTCAGTCGTCTCTTCTGGATCATCTGCTGAATCTCAGCCTCTGTCTTCCCCAGCTCTGCCTTCTTTCCTTCAGATTCTTCTCTCAGAGGAACCAACTCGTGTGTCTTGTGGTCTAAAACAGAGCAGAGCATGCAGACACATGTCTGGTCGGTCTGACAGAACAGCTCCAGAGGTTTATGGTGCTTCGTACACATCCTGCCTTCCAGGTTCTCCACAGGCTCCGTCAGCTGATGTCTTTTCAGGCTGGACGTTGTCAGATGAGGCTGCAGGTGAGTCTCACAGTAGGAGGTCAGACACACCAGGCAGGACTTGAGGGCCTTCAGTTTGGTTCCAGTGCAGACGTCACAGGGAACTTCTCCTGGTTTGGCAGCTTGTTGCTCTGAGCTGCTGCTGCTGGCTTTCTGTTGAGCTTCATGTCTGAACTGAGCAACCATCTCAGAGAACAACGTGTTGACTCTCAGCTGAGGTCTAGTGTCGAACTTCTCTTCACACATGGGACACTGACACCTGTCGGTAACGGTCCAGTGTTGAGTGATGCAGTTTTTGCAGAAGTTGTGTCCACATGGTGTGCTGACTGGATCAGTGAACACATCCAGACAGATGGAGCACAGAAACTGATCCTCAGAGAGAAGACAGCTGGCAGCAGACATGTCTGCAGTCTGAGGACAAAAGTCAAAGAGGGAAAAACATCATTTTAAAAAGAGTTATGAAGACAAATATTCTTCTATTGTTTCTTCTGTTCTACAGCTGAACTTCACAGAGTTAATGTGACATGAGGAGTCGGTACAAAATCAAAGGAGTTGAACTTCCTGTTTGATTGAAGCTGTAAGTTTTGTGTTGATGCTGGTTGTTGAAACAGTAAATCTGATCAGCTGTACTCACCAGTGTTGGACTCAGGTGTTGAGGAAGAACAGATGAAGTTTATTTTATCTTCAGATAGAAACACAGAGATTCGTCTCGACTGCAGCTCTGCCGTCTCTCTGACTAACTTTCACTTTCACTTTAAGGTGACCTTGAATCTCGTGTTTCCAGTTTGGCTCCCCCTCTCTGCTGCTGTTTGTCAGGGTGTGTTTCCTCATTCAGGTTCAGACATTATTAAAGTTACAACACTGTTTCCCAAAAAGTTGGGATGCTGTGTAAAATGAAATAAAAATAAATATGATTTACAAATCACTCATTTAAATGAAAATATACCAAAGACAACATAACTGTTGATACTCAAAGTTCATTGTTTTATGAAAAATATATTCTTATTTTGAGTTTGATGGCAGCAACACATCTAAAAAACTTTTTGGAATATGGTAAACAAAAGACTGGAAAAGTTGTGTATAGCTAAAAAAAAAAAAAAAAAAAAAAAAAAAAACACCTGGTGGAACATCTCACTACTAATTAGGTTACTTGGCAACAGATCAGCAACATTATTGGATATAAAAGAGCATTTCAGAGAGGCAGAGTCTCTCAGAAGTGAAGATGGGGAGAGGAAACTTTTCTGAAGTTTCAGATCATGACAGATGGTCGTGCTGGAAAAGACATAAAAGAAATTTGTTTAAAAAAATTAATTGTTCATTGAAAAGAAGTCAATGTGAGTTTTCCAGTGAGACCTGGATGCAGTTTACACACAAAATGCTGATGATGGCTGAATTTTTAATAACATTCATAACGGACACTCAAATCTTATTAACATCTATGACATCAAACATGATCCTCCTGAAGCATCAGACTGCACCCAGCCAATAGTTTCAACATGTCATTTATTGGATCAACATTCTTCATTAAAACGCCCATCAACATGTACAATATTACAATATATACACATTATTTTTGTATGTACAGCAGGTGGAGACCAGCAGCCTTCAACGGGGACTAAAATCTGCAGCAGGACGCCGTCAGTGTCCGAACATCTCCTGCGAGGCGTAGGTCATGTAGAGGAAGCCGTCCTCGTCCTGGTGATCTTTGTACACCTGCGCCATGGTGAGCGACATGCTGGCCAACCCGCTGTTGTTGATGAGCAGGTAGAAGGCCTGACTGGGCAGCAGAGCCATCCGGTTCCTGAGACACAAGACGAAGAGCTGCTTTAAATGAGTGTCGTTCTGCCGGCTGCACGTCGCCCGTTAGCTGCGTCACATGACACGCCGAGTCGGCACAAATCTCTGTAATGAGCCGTCTGCGACCAGACTCCATTAAAATTCTAAGCATTTTAAGGAATTAAAACAAGAAACACTCTTGCATGTAAAACCCAGAATGCACTGCAAGAGGAAAATGAGCCGCTGCTCGCAGTTTTAAAAACTTTAACGTTCCTTTGTGTCAGATAATCGACTGAAGTCCCCACATTTATCTAAAAGGTGACATTTTGTCACACCGTCAGTGCTTCGTCTGCTGGCTGTCGTTTCCAAGTTATTCCAGAGCTGCCACCAAAATGATGCAACACTTTCTACAAAATTAAAAAAAAAAAAAAGTCAACAAACCATCGGAAAGAAAAACTGTTCTTCAAACTAAAGTTTCTCTTCTACTGCTGGTACTATGCACTTATTTTAGGTTTCCCCATCGGGCAGAAATTCTGGGTAGTATTCTTCAGGAGCCGGTACTAAAAACACCGACTACACAGAGGGAATCATTACAATCACAGCGTCATGAGACACCGAGCTGTTTATTTTAGTCACTGGACTACTTGATTAAATCATGTTAGCATTGGAGTCGTTCAGACACTGGAATCATCTGATCAATAAACAGAGCGGAGACATGATTCCTAACCAGAGTTACCCTGTAGTAGTAGTATCCTCATGTTTGCTGTGTGTCACATGCTGTGAACAGTTAGTTGGGTTAATAGTTACGATTCTCCTTCTAAACCAAACTAATCTCATCAACACTGCTGGTCACATAATCTGATGGGGGACAGAGTTAAATGTAACACCAATCTGTAGGCAGACTGCTGGAAGGTGCATTGACTCAATACCGCCCCCTAGTGTACAAAACAAAGTGGTTTCATTACAGAGATTACTTTTTTTTTAAAGAGTGCCGGCGCAGCTCAGGGCTTGTTTCCTCCTTCCTGTGTCTCACTGAGTTTATTACAGCTCACAGATCAGTTTTACAAAATGACTTCAAATAAACAAACTGATGGTTTAAGTTTTAACAAATCGTCAGATTTTAACAGTTTATTTCGTCCACTGTGACAAATCTTCACGTGAAAAGTGACTGAAGCTGTCAGATAAATGTGGTGGAGTGGAAGGAGACAGCAGCTGAACATGGAAGTACTCAAGTAAAGTAAAAATACCTCCAAATTTTACTTAAGTACTTCAATAAATGTACTGTTACTTTCCACCACAGACTCTTCTCCCGTTGTTCCTGGATGTGAACAGGAAGTTGAGGTGTTCATGTTGTTACCTAATGGCTGCTGTTCTGATACCCTCTGCTGGACAAAGAGTGGAAATACATCAGGCTAAAAAGTTTCAAAATAAAATATTTTTCACAATCTCAGCATTATAATATTGATCATTTTACAAACAGTGGAGGCTGAAAACAGATATTATTTTCAGAATCTGCTTTATTGGTCAAATTTAATAACACATACATCGTCTGTCAGTGTACTGACACTCATGATTGATTAATCTGCTGATTGTTTCCTACATTAACTGATCAATAATATGACATGTAGCCCATAAACACCCCAACATGTTGATGTTTCGTACCTGCCTCTCACTGCTGCAGTTATTACATCACATTATGTTACATTTGATTGTAAAATCTCTTCATCAAAAAACAGAAAAACCTTCAACCTGCAGAGAAAATGTGTTTCCTGCTCAGACGTGTTGATGTTGTGACTCTGAAGCTTTCTGACACTCTGACAGAAACATTCCAGCTCAGGACATCATGACTTTTAATGCTGCATCATCACATCAGACAGGAAACAGTGGGGACATACTGGACATCAGAGGAGACACATTTCCCTCAGCCTCAGTCCCACAGACCGGATCACAGAGAACCTTTTTAATAAGTACGTTCACTGATGGAGACGCTTCATCATGAAACAGATCAGGCAGTTTGATTGACAGGAGAGATGATCAGAGGTGCAGAGTTTTTACCACCTTCATTAAGACAGGGGCTGAAGAATGGGAGGAGTTTGTCAGTGAAGGAGCAGCCAGTAAAGGAGTAGATAAGAGCTGCAGCATCGACATCATAAAAGGAGACCAGACCCTCCTCATAATCCACAAACACCCCCACCTTCTCAGGACCAGACCCAAGACTCAGACGGACTGAAGGGTCAGCCCAAGCTTCATATTCATTTCCATTTCTCAACCATATAGTCCAGAAACCTTCCTGAGGAGAAACTGTAATGTTTCCCTTCCTGTTGATCGACTCTCTGACCACTCCTAAATCCCATTCCGTCTTTCCTTTAACCTGAACCTCAAAGTAAAATCTGCCTGCAGAGAAACTCTGTTTTGCTAAAACAGAGACACAGAAAGAAAACCTCTCTGGGTTGTCTGGAAGATTCTTCCTCACATCACCATGGTTCACTTGTTTCCCGTCATCAGACAGGATGAGTTCAGGATGTGCTGTATCAGGATCCAGAGTCACGTCCACTGCAGACTGCTGGAGTCTCTTCAGCTCGGCCTCAAACAGCAGCTTCCTCTTTTTCCTGAGCGTCTCCTCCAGCTGAACCACAGCTCTCACCACAGTCCCCTCATATGATGGTGGACGGACGCTGACCTCTGTCCGGTCCTCGGTGGGTGGAGCAGCTGTCAGGGACGAGAAGTTTTGGAGGAGGTGGAGGTGGTCTGCAGAGCGTGAGAGCTGCTCCACCTCAGAGCTCCTCTTCATCAGCTCAGAGATTTCCTGCTGCAGATCTGTGATGAAACCTTCAGCCTGTTTCTCTACTGTTTCCTGCTTCTCTTGGATCTCCTCTATGAGCTCGTTCAGGCCTCTCTCAGCCGCCTCCTTCAGAGCAGTGAACACCTCAACACCTTCTGCTTTCTCTCTGTCTGCAGCAGCTTTACTCGTCTTCACCGACTCTTTGAGCTCCTCAATCTTCAGTCGTCTCTTCTGGATCATCTGCTGAATCTCAGCCTCTGTCTTCCCCAGCTCTGCCTTCTTTCCTTCATATTCTTCTCTCAGAGGAACCAACTCGTGTGTCTTGTGGTCTAAAACAGAGCAGAGCATGCAGACACATGTCTGGTCGGTCTGACAGAACAGCTCCAGAGGTTTATGGTGCTTCGTACACATCCTGCCTTCCAGGTTCTCCACAGGCTCCGTCAGCTGATGTCTTTTCAGGCTGGACGTTGTCAGATGAGGCTGCAGGTGAGTCTCACAGTAGGAGGTCAGACACACCAGGCAGGACTTGAGGGCCTTCAGTTTGGTTCCAGTGCAGACGTCACAGGGAACTTCTCCTGGTTTGGCAGCTTGTTGCTCTGAGCTGCTGCTGCTGGCTTTCTGTTGAGATTCATGTCTGAACTGAGCAACCATCTCAGAGATGAACGTGTTGATGTTTAGTTCAGGTATTCTCTGGAACACCTTATTACACATGGGACACTGACACCTGTCGGTAACGGTCCAGTGTTGAGTGATGCAGTTTTTGCAGAAGTTGTGTCCACATGGTGTGCTGACTGGATCAGTGAACACATCCAGACAGATGGAGCACAGAAACTGATCCTCAGAGAGAAGACAGCTGGCAGCAGACATGTCTGCAGTCTGAGGACAAAAGTCAAAGAGGGAAAAACATCATTTTAAAAAGAGTTATGAAGACAAATATTCTTCTGTTGATTCTTCTGTTCTACAGCTGAACTTCACAGAGTTAATGTGACACGAGGAGTCGGTACGAAATGAAAGGAGTTGAACTTCCTGTTTGATTGAAGCTGTAAGTTTTGTGTTGATGCTGGTTGTTGAAACAGTAAATCTGATCAGCTGTACTCACCAGTGTTGGACTCAGGTGTTGAGGAAGAACTGATGAAGTTTATTTTATCTTCAGAAAGAAACACAGAGATTCGTCTCGACTGCAGCTCTTCTGTCTCTCTGACTAACTTTATCTTTCACTTTTTCACTTTAAGGTGACCTGGAATCTAGTTTTTCCAGTTTGGCTCCGCCTCTCTGCTGCTGTTTGTCAAGGTGAGTTTCCTCATTCAGGTTCAGACATTAATTAAAGTTACAACACTGTTTCCCAAAAAATTGGGATGCTGTATAAAACGTAATTCAAAATATATGTGAATATTTATAAATTATGTAAACTAATTTTAAGTGAAAATGGACCAAAGACAACATATCAAATGTTGAAACTGAAAAAAGTTACATTGTTTTCTGAAAAATATATTCTTATTTTAAATTTGATAGCAGCAACACATCTCAAAAAGTTGAAATAGAGTCAAAATTGCAAAGAATTTGTGGATTTTGAGAGTCAAAGTCAGTCTGACTCAGAGACACAGCAGGAGGGAATAACACCTGTCTCACCTGTCTCCGTCTGTCCTCAGCTGGACGTTAAAGACACTCGTTTCCAGGCCATGTTCACCTCCCATCTGTTCAACCTGGACCCCTACAACCCCAGCTACAAGATGACCAGAGCCAAGCAGAGAAAGCATCCTGGCCGAGAAGCAGCGCCGGTGGGAGGAGGAGGAGGAAGAGGGGCGGCGCCACACGCTCGGCGGTCAGGAGACCACGCCCACACAGGCAAGTGCGAAGAGTAAACAGGAAGCAGCGGGGAAGATGCGGGAAAGTGACGTCGGCGCTCCAAATAAAGCGATGGACACGAGTCTGTCGCTGCTCGACAAGTCGATTAAAAGCAAAACGGAGAAGTTTCAGGCTCGGAAGAAGCAGAAACTCACGTAGAGACCTCGTTTCTACGAACACCGACGGTCCTGGAGTCAGACACTCGTCAGGTCGAGTCCTCCTGACCGGACACCATCCACTTCCTGTCACCTGGAAACAACATGAACTGAATCCTGCTGCCTCACATCAGGTTATATTTTTATTTCTCTTCTCATTAAATCGTTTACAAACAGAACTAAGTTTGTGTGGGTTGGTCCTTTTTAATGTGACAGTTTCATTCAGACATCAAGTATCACTTTAAAGACATTTATTAACGTGGTGTTACTGACGTCTGCTTCCAGCTGCATTACATCTAAAGACTCATTAAACGTTTATCTGCCGCATTTAACTGAAACATCCTGAAGGTGCTTCTGTTACAGCCGCTCCTATTGGTCGACAGAAACCTGAGAGGTCGGTCTCCTCCGGGCTGCAGCCAATAAAACGCAATGACACCTGTCATGTCCGGATGAATCTCATGGTTTGATTGTGAAATCAAAGTCACGAAATCAACTGCAGTCACACACACACACACACACACACACACACACACACACACACACACACACACACACACACACACACACACACACACACACACACACACACACTGATCTGATCATAATTCTGAAAACAAACTAAAGTGCTTTTAAGTCCTACAGATTACTCCTTTAAAGAGGGCCGGTGCAGCTCTGTCTGACAGGGTTTATTTCCTCCTCCTTGTATCTCAGAGTTTATTGCAGCTCACAGATCAGTTTTACAAAATGAGGTCAAACAAACAAACTGCTGGTTTAATATTTAAGAAATTGTTGGATTTGAACAATTTATTTCATCCATTGTGATAAATCTTCATGTGAAATGTGACTGAAGCTGTCAGATAAATGTGGTGGAGTGGAAGGAGACAGTAGCTAAACATTTAAATACACCAGTAAACTACAAATACCTCCAAATCGTACTTTAGTAAATGTACTCCGTTACTTTCCACCACAGACTCTTCTCATGTTGTTCCTGGATGTAAACAGGAAGTTGAGGTGTTTATGTTGTTACCTAATGGCTGCTGCTGATGCCCTCTGCTGGCCACAGATAGGAGATACACCAGGCTAAAAAGTTTCAAAATAAAACATTTTTCACAATCTCAGTGTAACCCACGTTAGTTTTACCAACAACTAAAGGGTTAACTCACACATGCAATACCGACGTTTACCAGAGGGGCGCTGTGGTGCACGTCGGGAGATCAAAGCCTTCTACCGGAAGAAGACCCTTTATGTCTCCAATGAAACAACAGTTAGCCGTTGGTGTAGAGCTACAAAGGAGGACAGTTGTTTAGTTGGGCTAAAGATATCTATCAGGAGAGAAGAGAAAAAAAACCAGTCGGAGATAAATTTTAATTTGTTGATGAATATTATTTTACGTGGTTGATATCTGTGATTGTGGAGCTACATGGACGCGACGGGGCTAGCTAAGCGCTAGCTAAGCGTTAGGGGTTAATGCGTCGGGACCTGTTGAGGCGAGCGGGAACGATGACGTCATGTTCTTGTTTTAGCGCCAGAAGTTAAACGGTCAGATTGAGAACAGCTGTTGAGTGTGTTGCTTAGTAACGGTGGACGTTTAAATTATGCCTGTTAGGTATAAGTAATGCCACTGAGACATGAGTACATGTGTGTGTGAAATATGTTGGTATGTTAATATTGACCATAGTGAATATATATATATATATATATATATATATGTTTATAAATTACAGTACTGACATCGTATTCAATTCTGCTGTATGCAGATTGCTGACCCTGTGATCCCTGATCAATTTCGCTGTGGGTGAAGCTGCATTTGGGCTTCTTGGATTCTCCTGCCGGAGCACCGACGAGCAAAAGATTCAGGTAAGAGTTAGTCTGAGAGCCTCCAGACATAAACTACCCGGTAGTAGACTGGAAGACAATAGACTGAAACTGACTGACTGGGAGAAATACCGTTATTGGGGTTATTATTTGAATTTGTAATTTTTCTTTATGTTGTTCCCTTGATTTTCTGTGTGTGTTAATAACTATAATAAATTGCAGTTCAGTTCCCTGTTTTAAACTGCAAACATTTGCCGTGTTTCATTCACTCCCAGAGCGACCTAAAGACGGTCCTAAACTTAACACAGGAAATCTAGTGTGTTACATAGACCTACATCAGCATTATAATATTGATCATTACAAAAACAGTGGAGGCTGAAAACAGATATTATTTTCAGAATCTGTTTTATTGGTCAAATTTAATAACACATGCATCGTCTGTCAGTGTACTGACACTCATGATTGATTAATCTGCTATTTGTTTCCTACATTAACTGATCAATAATATGACATGTAGCCCATAAACACCCCAACATGTTGATGTTTCGTACCTGCCTCTCACTGCTGCAGTTATTACATCACATTATGTTACATTTGATTGTAAAATCTCTTCATCAAAAAACAGAAAAACCTTCAACCTGCAGAGAAAATGTGTTTCCTGCTCAGACGTGTTGATGTTGTGACTCTGAAGCTTTCTGACACTCTGACAGAAACATTCCAGCTCAGGACATCATGACTTTTAATGCTGCATCATCACATCAGACAGGAAACAGTGGGGACATACTGGACATCAGAGGAGACACATTTCCCTCAGCCTCAGTCCCACAGACCGGATCACAGAGAACCTTTTTAATAAGTACGTTCACTGATGGAGACGCTTCATCATGAAACAGATCAGGCAGTTTGATTGACAGGAGAGATGATCAGAGGTGCAGAGTTTTTACCACCTTCATTAAGACAGGGATTTAAAAATGGGAAGAGTTTGTCAGTGAAGGAGCAGCCAGTAAAGGAGTAGATAAGAGCTGCAGCATCGACATCATAAAAGGAGACCAGACCCTCCTCATAATCCACAAACACCCCCACCTTCTCAGGACCAGACCCAAGACTCAGACGGACTGAAGGGTCAGCCCAAGCTTCATATTCATTTCCATTTCTCAACCATATAGTCCAGAAACCTTCCTGAGGAGAAACTGTAATGTTTCCCTTCCTGTTGATCGACTCTCTGACCACTCCTAAATCCCATTCCGTCTTTCCTTTAACCTGAACCTCAAAGTAAAATCTGCCTGCAGAGAAACTCTGTTTTGCTAAAACACAAACACATTTAGAAAACCTCTCTGGGTTGTCTGGAAGATTCTTCCTCACATCACCATGGTTCACTTGTTTCCCGTCATCAGACAGGATGAGTTTAGGATGTGCTGTATCAGGATCCAGAGTCACGTCCACTGCAGACTGCTGGAGTCTCTTCAGCTCGGCCTCAAACAGCAGCTTCCTCTTTTTCCTGAGCGTCTCCTCCAGCTGAACCACAGCTCTCACCACAGTCCCCTCATATGATGGTGGACGGACGCTGACCTCTGTCCGGTCCTCGGTGGGTGGAGCAGCTGTCAGGGACGAGAAGCTTTGGAGGAGGTGGAGGTGGTCTGCAGAGCGTGAGAGCTGCTCCACCTCAGAGCTCCTCTTCATCAGCTCAGAGATTTCCTGCTGCAGATCTGTGATGAAACCTTCAGCCTGTTTCTCTACTGTTTCCTGCTTCTCTTGGATCTCCTCTATGAGCTCGTTCAGGCCTCTCTCAGCCGCCTCCTTCAGAGCAGTGAACACCTCAACACCTTCTGCTTTCTCTCTGTCTGCAGCAGCTTTACTCGTCTTCACCGACTCTTTGAGCTCCTCAATCTTCAGTCGTCTCTTCTGGATCATCTGCTGAATCTCAGCCTCTGTCTTCCCCAGCTCTGCCTTCTTTCCTTCAGATTCTTCTCTCAGAGGAACCAACTCGTGTGTCTTGTGGTCTAAAACAGAGCAGAGCATGCAGACACATGTCTGGTCGGTCTGACAGAACAGCTCCAGAGGTTTATGGTGCTTCGTACACATCCTGCCTTCCAGGTTCTCCACAGGCTCCGTCAGCTGATGTCTTTTCAGGCTGGACGTTGTCAGATGAGGCTGCAGGTGAGTCTCACAGTAGGAGGTCAGACACACCAGGCAGGACTTGAGGGCCTTCAGTTTGGTTCCAGTGCAGACGTCACAGGGAACTTCTCCTGGTTTGGCAGCTTGTTGCTCTGAGCTGCTGCTGCTGGCTTTCTGTTGAGCTTCATGTCTGAACTGAGCAACCATCTCAGAGATGAATGTGTTGACTCTCAGCTGAGGTCTAGTGTTGAACTTCTCTTTACACATGGGACACTGACACCTGTTGGTAACGGTCCAGTGTTGAGTGATGCAGTTTTTGCAGAAGTTGTGTCCACATGGTGTGCTGACTGGATCAGTGAACACATCCAGACAGATGGAGCACAGAAACTGATCCTCAGAGAGAAGACAGCTGGCAGCAGACATGTCTGCAGTCTGAGGACAAAAGTCAAAGAGGGAAAAACATCATTTTAAAAAGAGTTATGAAGACAAATATTCTTCTATTGTTTCTTCTGTTCTACAGCTGAACTTCAGAGTTAAAGTGACACGAGGAGTCGGTACGAAATCAAAGGAGTTGAACTTCCTGTTTGATTGAAGCTGTAAGTTTTGTGTTGATGCTGGTTGTTGAAACAGTAAATCTGATCAGCTGTACTCACCAGTGTTGGACTCAGGTGTTGAGGAAGAACAGATGAAGTTTATTTTGTCTTCAGATAGAAACACAGAGATTCGTCTCGACTGCAGCTCTGCCGTCTCTCTGACTAACTTTATCTTTCACTTTTTCACTTTAATGTGACCTGTAATCTAGTTTTTCCAGTTTGGCTCCGCCTCTCTGCTGCTGTTTGTCAGGGTGTGTTTCCTCATTCAGGTTCAGACATTAATTAAAGTCACAACACTGTTTCCAAAAACAGTTGGGATAGTGTGTAAAATGTAATAAAATAAATGTGATGATTTATAAATCATGTGAACTCATATTTAATTGAAAATCGACCAAAAACAACATATCAACTGTTGAAACTGAGAAAGTGTATTTTAGAAAAAATATATGCTTTCTTAATAATTTGATGGCACCAACAAATCTCAAAAAGTTTGAACAGAGTCAAAATTACAATTAATTTGTGGATTTCATCATCTACAGTTCATAATATAATCAAATGATTCAGAGAATCTGGAGAAATCTCTGTACACAAGGGACAAGGCTGAATATTGGATGGTGGTGATCTTCGGGTCCTCAGGCAGCACTGCATTAAAAACAGACAAAATTCTTTAGTGGAAATCACTGCCTGGTCTCAGGAACACTTCTGAAAACAAATCTATTTGGGTTTAATTCCTAGAGATTACTCCTTTAAAGAGTGCCGGTGCAGCTCTGTCTGTCAGGGTTTGTTTCCTCCTTCCTGTATCTCACTGAGTTTATTGCAGCTCACAGATCAGTTTTACAAAATGAGGTCAAACAAACAAACTGCTGGTTTAATATTTAACAAATTGTTGGATTTTAACAACTTATTTCGTCCACTGTGACAAATCTTCATGTGAAAAGTGACTGAAGCTGTCAGATAAATGTGGTGGAGTGGAAGGAGACAGTAGCTGAACATTTAAATACTCTAGTAAACTACAAATACCTCCAAATCGTACTTTAGTAAATGTACTCAGTTACTTTCCACCACAGACTCTTCTCATGTTGTTCCTGGATGTAAACAGGAAGTTGAGGTGTTCATGTTGTTACCTAATGGCTGCTGTTCTGATGCCCTCTGCTGGACAAAGACAGGAAATACACCAGGCTAAAAAGTTTCAAAATAAAAGATTTTTCACAATCTCAGCATTATAATATTGATCATTTTAAAAACAGTGGAGGCTGAAAACAGATATTATTTTCAGAATATGCTTTATTGGTCAAATTTAATAACACATACATCGTCTGTCAGTGTACTGACACTCATGATTGATTAATCTGCTGATTGTTTCCTACATTAACTGATCAATAATATGACATGTAGCCCATAAACACCCCAACATGTTGATGTTTCGTACCTGCCTCTCACTGCTGCAGTTATTACATCACATTATGTTACATTTGATTGTAAAATCTCTTCATCAAAAAACAGAAAAACCTTCAACCTGCAGAGAAAATGTGTTTCCTGCTCAGACGTGTTGATGTTGTGACTCTGAAGCTTTCTGACACTCTGACTTGTGAAATCAAAGGCACGTAATCAACTGCAGTCTGAATGTTTGGACACCTGAACATGAAGGTGGACTCTGAGCTGTGGATGACCCGTCGTCTCCTACGGTCCGGGGTACTCGAAGACCGCCGCCGCTCCCATCCCGGTCCCGATGCACATGGACACGACGCCGTACGCCCTGCAAGACAAGGAGCGGGGCAGAAAACACACTCTGCTGCTGAGAAACCGGTTTGAGGCGAGCGTCCGGTGAGAGCGTGGGCGGACACCAACCTCCTGCCTCGGCGTCGGAGCTCGTGGAGCAGCGTCACCACCTGCCGAGCCCCGGTGCAGCCCAGAGGGTGGCCCAGAGCGATGGCGCCGCCGTTCGGGTTCACCTTCTCCAGCGGGATGCCCAGCTTCTCCACGCAGTACACCGCCTGGGAGCGGGAAAGAAGCAGTTCGCAGTTTCACTTCACGGGAACCGGGACGAGCGGCAAACGAGTCCGAGCAGGAATGAAGCTCAACGATGCCGCGCCTGTTCAGAACCACGCGAAGTGATCCAGGTCGGATTTTAACAACGCGACACGAGGGAGGATCAATATGTTCAGAGGCTGCTGCTCGTACGTGCTCACACGAGGAGTTACACGTTTTTTTTTTTTTTTATGTTTTACTCACCTTGAAACTCGAGCAGAGAAACATCAAAGATTTTGACAATGTTGAACAGAAAGAAGGAAAGCAGGGAGATGAATCCAGTGAGAAAGGGGGCGGAGCTACGATTGTATTGTGGAGAAGAGACTCGCCCGTTTTCAAAGCGCTGCCTGGCGCCGCAGTTCAGCTGGTTCGCAGTGAATGTTTCACCTCAAGACTCCTCAGAAGGTCCCAGTAGAACTCGGTGTTGACAGTCTGACTCTGGGGGACGAATTCACGGTGACACAACACAATGTCAAAGAAAACACACCTGGTGTCTCCTGACCTGATTCTCCTTCGGTCTTGGACAGTGAAGCTCCGCCCTTCTTGAAACCTGAACGTCACTCAGAACATCTCGCAGGCTCATCGCTTCATCCCCGTAGACTTTCTGAAGTATTTCAAGGGCCTCTGTTGATCATTTCCAGATTTTGACACCAAATCTGATGTTTCTCTGCTCTACTTTCAGGTCCAACGGTGAAATCACAGACGCCCGGTCCGCTGCTCACAAAACCGTGTGCAACTAGTGATGAGGTGTTTCTCACCTGACTGGCGAACGCCTCGTTGATCTCAAACACATCGATGTCATCGATAGTCAGTCCTGAGAAGAGAAACACGTTCAGTCAGAACACACCGAGCAGAACATCTGCAGAGGAGAACGTGAAACATCTGCACAGAACCGACAGCCTGTTTCTCTATAAAATGTTGTAAACTGTGGAAACACAAAGAGCACGCACACACATACACACACACACACACGCACCGGCCTGCTGCAGCGCTGCAGGGATGGCGACCGCCGGTCCGATCCCCATCACGTCAGGAGGGACCCCCACCACGGCGCTGGCCCTCAGGACACCCAGGACCGGCAGACCCAGAGCCTGGACCGCAGACCGGCGACCAATCAGCACGGCCGCCGCGCCGTCGCTCACCTGGCTGGAGTTACCTGAGACACAGAAGGGGGGCGTGAGTCCCCGCGGCGGGAGCTTCCCGGTGTGGTTCTGGTGGACCTCTGACCTGCTGTGGTGCTGCCGTCGGGTCTGAAGGCCGGTCTCAGTTTACCGAGTGCCGTCAGAGTCGTTCCCGGTCGGACGCCGTCGTCCTGACTCACCGTCACCTCGCGATCGCTGCCGTCCTCGTCCACGGACCGGGTGGTGACAGGAACGATCTCCTGGGAGAAAAGACCGGAGCTCTGCGCCCGGGCCGCCCTGTGTGGACAGAACCGGGTTCTAAAACTGTCCACTTCCTGTTTCAGCGTGCGAACGGACATAAAGAGGACCTACTTGAGGTGGGAGCTGACGGCGAAGGAGTCCTGCTTCTCTCTGGAGACCCCGAACTTCTCGGCCACATTCTCCGACGTGATGCTGCAGGAAGGAACAGGAAGTCACAGCAGATCAGAACCAGGATCAGAACCAGAATCAGAATAGGCCTGTGCGCGTGCGTTTCTGACCCCATGGGGATGATACAGTCTCTGGCCTTGTGGTTCTGCATCAGCCTGCTGCTCAGGTCTCCGGGCTCGCCGATGGATCTCAGCGACATGCTCTCCACGCTGCGGCGAAACACAGGAAACACACCGCTTTTATTTTGTAGGGAACACGCATCAGATGGAACAGGTGTCATGTGGGAGCGAGGGTGGACTGACCCGCAGGCGAGGCCCAGGTCGATGGAGCGGTTCCTGATGGCTCCTGAACAGAAAAATCCAGGTGAGCGCGAGTCGGCGCTCCGTTAGGCCGCGAACACACTGGCTGCCCGGTGTCGTTTCATTTCGGGGTCCACGTTAATGAATGAGAGCATCCTCACCGCCCGCTGATACGTCGTCTCGCGTGCGCGTCGCGTCATTTATAAAATAGACCCGACGCCTGTTTTTCACGCGCGCAGTTCCCAGATAAAATAAACGACCAGTGATCACATTTTTACTGTATAATCATCGTAAAAACGCAGTGTAGGTCTTAGTTTCAGCTGCAGCGGTTCCGCGTTACCTGCGACGTTGAAGAGAGCCTGCAGGCCGGAGGAGCACTGCCGGTTCACCGTGTAGACGGGCACCGCCTCTGGGAAGCCGCTGAAACCGAGACGGGGCGGTAAGAAGCTGCGACGGACCACCGGCGGGTGAGTCAGTGATGTCACACTCACCTGAGGAACTGAGCCACTCTGGCCATGAGAGCTCCGGCTCCGGGCTGCAGCACGTTACCTGCGCACGCACACACACACACACACACACACACACACACACACACACGCACACACACACACACACACACACACGGTGAAAGGAACACGCCAGAGTTACAGGAGGTTCAACTGGACCTGCAGCCGGGACCAGCTGAACTGGGTCACATGACTGGAACTTCACTGTGTGTGTGTGTGTGAAACATATTTCATCTTCATGATCTGGTTCTGTTGTTAAATTATCTCATACATTAACTCATCATCATCGGGTTCATCTTCCTCGGCAGATCTGTCATCATCAAAACCCTCCAACATCAAATAAAATGCTGTTCTGTACTGAACCTGTAACCAGGTGCTGCTGCATCCTGTTACCATGACAACAAGACAAACAGACCCACTTGTGTATCAGAGAGGCAACAACACCATCAGGTCACACTGTGAACTACCACACCGCCACCATCAGGTCACACTGTGAACTACAACACTCTTCATCCAGGAGAGTTATTAAACCACTCTACACACTTGTTCATTAGAAAAACGAAGCTTGTCTCACCCACGCAGACGTCCCCCAGCTGGTCAGGTGAGAGTCCAACATCTGTTAGCACAGCTGTCATCACTGTACTCAGCAGCTCGTCAGGTGTGGTGTCCTGAAGGGGAGGACGTTTAAATGACGTTAAACCTGCAGAATCCAAAGTTTCAGTTTCAAATTTTACATTTTTAATTGCTTTTTTTTGTGTGCAAATGATCATAGCCAAACTATTGGACTGGCTTTGGCTCCTTATGAGAACCACTAATTGAATCCAACAAAGCACGATGTAAAAAAACATGTAGATGTTTTGTCTTGTTGTCAAATTTGTTGTTGTTGTTGTTGTTGTTTTGGGCCTCTGGGCTTCCATTAAAATTAATATGCATTTTATATAAACTGTAATTTTTTTTTAAAGTGACCGTGATTGTTGTTTTTGGACTAAAAGTCACGTGAAACAGAAAAGAAACTGCAGTAAATTCCACTAAATCTTTGCTCACTCCGGTTGCAACACAACATAAAGTCGGTGTAATTTTCTCCCCCTGCGGCTCCGTCTGTTTTCTGTTGTTGAACTTTGCCCCGGTTGGCGGGTTAAACCTGAACAGACCTGGTTTACCCCGGTTAAACCGCATCCACCTTAAAAGCTCCTCTTTTTGCTTTTCCGATCGCGGTCCTCCGTCCGTGAACCACAACCACGTCCTCCTCAGACCCGCCACCCACTGCGGACCCGCATTCCGCCCGTCGTAAGTCCCGCCTGGACTCCGGGGACCTGCCGGGACACAAGTGTCCAGAGATGATCTTTAATCGCTGCATGAACCGAGTACGTGCGAGAAGTTTCACAGCTGGAATTTGAACTGTCAATTTGCGCCACTTCCGGGTTTGCAGTGTCCGGACGGGGGTCGCGGAGGGACAAACAGAGCGGCTCCTCCACAGGCGGTCTGTGGGCTTTATTTTCAGTCAGTCACACCTCTGTTGGGAAGGAAACACGGGCGTAACCACGGCCTGTCTGGGGGATGGTGTCTCCCCAATACTAAGAAAATACCAATATGAAGACGGAACAGATTCACAGAGGACTCAAATCAATTGGATCTTTTTATTTCCAAATCTGTCACGACAACAACACATTGATAAGGCCACGTACTCACTGCACATTCAGGTTGGAATCAGACAACAGGAAACAAAAATAGATGTTTTCTCAGCAAACAGATAAAATCAGATAGAAAACAGTTTGTCCTCCATTTTCCAATTAGATTAGTGTGTCACAGAAATATATTTACACAACTGCAACATTAATGAAACAATAAAAGGGGCAAATCAGGGGCAAACATTGTTTTTTCCAAATTAAGAGCAGAGGATGTAAAGGAACACAGGAAGTCAGTTAAAATCCTTCCTGTAATGCTGCAGGTAGATTTTCAGGTGGATTATGGGTCATCGACGAGTCAGCACCAGAGGTCACAGTTCAAACTAAGGTGTATAAAACCAGGAGTGTGATGAGCTCTCAGTGTACAAATATAAAACGTGATATTCAGCTTTAAAACACACCTGCACAGGTAACACAAGGAAACGTCTGAGCTTCATTTTTATTTTTTATTTTCTTTAAGTCCTTCAGTAAACGCAGGAACTTCTGAGCGCCGTCGTCACGGCACGAAGCCACGACTCGGGACGTTTTACAGCCTCTGAGGTCATCTCACGATCAAACCAACACGTTAAGGCATCGAACTGAAAACCTGCTCCTGCAGCGTCACGTGTGCAGCTTATATCGACCTGTTCGTAACATTCAAAAAACTTTGAAGAATACAACATTGCCTTCAAAATAAAAAATAACTAAATTATACTCAGCTTGAATACAATTTTGATTCAATTCTGGAATATTTTGAATCAAATGATCAATTTCTATTTTCAGTTCCAGACTTTTTGGTCCTGATTTGACTCCATAAACGCCACATAACTAAACAAAATATGAAACAACCGACTTCTTTTCTGCCTTAAAGTGACACCGTACATTTCATCATGTGTTACATTAATTGCTGGAATAGTAAAGTGATTAAAAGACAAAAGGAATCCACAACAATTCTTTTTTTTTTCATTCAATTTGAAGTGTTAAAAAAAATTGGAGACCATATCTCTCAATGTGAAAGCGGGTGTAAACAGGAAGTAAAGTGTACTGTAGTGTTGCCGTGGTTCCAGAGAGCTACAGCCTGCATTCGTTCACTCTGAGGAAAATGAAATGTGTCATTAAACTGCCTGCATTTGTTTGATCATATCGGTTCCTCGACGACACTTTTTCCAATTAAATTCTATAAAATCCAAATTTTATTAGAACAAAATGAAACATGGTGGAACTGATGTTTAGTTTAGCCTCCTCACTGCGGTGTTTCCTTCAGGTGGAGGATGTCCTTGCTGTGGTGGGTGGAGAGCGTAAACCGGGTTATTTTCTGCAGCTGTAATTTACCGATGTTACCTAAACGCCTCACATGCTGTCAGAAGATGGCAGCACAGAGAACCCTTTCAGACAGACGTGACAAGGATGAGTAAAAAAAAAAAAAAAAAGAAAAGTGAAATCAGACGTCCAGAGGAAGTGGAAACGGAGTGATTTCATGGACGTTGTCGGGCCGACGTGATTAAAAGCTGTGGCTCACTAACTCGTGCGTAAGCGGAACGGAGGTTATGTTTTAACGTGTGAATGAAGCCTTGCTATCGAAATTTGGTACCGAATGAAAAGGCAAACTTGAGCTAAAAGCAACAGGTTCAAAAGTCAAATTATCTCCACAAATTATCAGTTCAAAATTAAGACTTTTTAATCATGATGCCACATCGAGTTGAAGCAGCTCGGTTGCTGCCGTAAAAATACGGAAGTTCAGTTCAACTTAAACTTCTGAACTTGTGACTTCTCAGCTGGCTTTTATTCTAAAAGGACATCAGAAACAGTGACCTCCACAGGAAGTGTCAGTCACCCACGATTTAAATGTGCGTGTTGGAAGTGTGTCAATCAATAGATAGGCGCTAAAGAAAACACTTGGACTTCTGTCAGCTGATGTTTTCATGGCTGTTTCCTTCCGTACTTGTGCAATGTTTCGAGATCTGGTGATAATCTGGTTTGTGGATTCCTACGCTGCTGAAAGTAGTCCCAGCTAACGGGGCTTCACATCTGACACCATGTGGACTTTGATCTTTGAACCCACCTGTAATAGTTTTCTGTCGACTGGAAAAACAACAACGACCACATCGGCGCTGAAGGAACGTGTTTCAGTGTCGACGGCGAACCCGTCGGCTCCTCCAGCAGCTTCCTGAGAACTCGTCTCTGCAGTTTCAACTCGTCGTGGCAGTGAAGCAGGAATCTCTGCGGCGTCCTCCGTCCCGCCGGGTCAGGCGTAGAAGATGAGCTCGGGGATCTGGCCCCCCTGCACCCCGGTGCCGTTGGTGCTGTCCGAGGAGCACTGGAACTGGAAGGTCACTTTCCCGCACTGCACCTCCGTCATGCCTTCCTGGCCGAAGTAGCTGAGCTCGTTGCCGTCCAGCACCACGCTGGCGGTGTAGAAGGTGTCCGGCTCGATCTGGACCGGGTAGTCGAACCAGACGGGGAAGGTGCTGCTGGAGCCGTCGGAGAAGTACTTGATGATCCGCTGGCCCATCGGCACGCCCTGGCGCTTCAGCTCGATCTTGGCGTTGTACTCGGCCGAGCCGCAGCTGGAGCCGTACAGGCCGAAGCCGGCGATGAAGACGCGCTTGTCCACGGCGAACTGGATGCTGTCGCAGCGGCCGCGGTACCGCCACTGGTTGCTCCTGTAGGCGCAGGACTGGAAGCGGTGGCAGCGCTGCGGCGCCAGGCCTTTACGCGGTTTGGTGGCGAACAAGAGCTCCGGCTTGTTGGCGGCGGTGTACCACAGGAAGATGTCGTTGGTCTCGTTGAGCGTCAGCACGCCGGCCTGCGCCGCTCCGTTGGCGAAGTCCTCCAGCACCATGGTGGGGACGCGGATCAGGTAGATGGCCTTCCCCAGCACCAGCCGCTTGTTCTCGATGGTCGGCGGCAGGTCTTGTCTCTGGCACTCGGCCTCGGCCCAGCTCAGCGCCGCCTCGAACACCACCATCTCTTTGGCGTTGAGCGTCTCCCGCCGCAGGATGCTCTCCAACGTCTGCGCGTCGATGTCGCAGAAGCCCTCGGAGCGCAGCGCCAGCTCGGCCTGAGCGTCGATCACCTCCCAGCAGCGCTGCGTCAGGTCGGGCTCCTCGAACAGGCAGCTCTGCGACAGCAGCACGCAGGCGTTCTTGGCGCTCAGGCTGGTCTCCAGGAAGTTGACGCAGGCCCGGGCCAGGTGAGGCACGATGTACTTCTTGGCAGCGTAGAGCGTGGCGAGCACCGTGTCGGCGCACAGGTCGATCTCGTCGCAGTAGATGTACCTGCAGGAGAAGAACCACGGTCACGCTTCAGTTCTGACCTTCTACAGGTGGAACAGAAAAACGGAGTCGGAGGTCGACGTACTTCAACATGGCCAGGAAGGAGGGAGGTTCCACGTCAGGGATCCGGATCTCGTCCTGATCCTCGGCCAGTTCACCGTAGAACATGGCGTGGAACACGGAGCTGCCGACGGCCAGGACGTACTGAGGAGGGAACACATGGACGAGATCTACACTTCAAACAGACAAAGCCTCAGAGACCAGATCACGGTTCTCGAAGCTTTAAAACACGACCAGAAGGGAACGGTGAGAAGAAAATGTTCAGCTTGAAATACAAACGATGTGACACCATGTTAAAGTCCTCCTGAAAACAACAACTGTCCACGGGAGAGTCTGACCTCAGACCTCCATCTTCCTCCCGGACTGGAAGTCAGAACAAGTTCTCCAGTTTAAGGGCAGTAAAACAGCTCCGAGCAGAAAGTCTGCCACCTGCTGGTCATCTAATGGAACACGTCGAGCCTCCTGCTAGAAATCTGGGTGTTTCGATGAGATTAGAAACGTTCAGACGACCTCAATAAAAAAATTTCCAAAAGCTGCATGTTGTTTTATTTACTAAACTGTTTGTTTATTTATCTGAGCAGCAGAGCAACAGTTAACAGTTGGAGGGATCGATGCCTTTTAACTCCAAAGTCTGCAGGTCAAATCCAGAAGTCGCTCCTTCCTATCGACACCATCCCGATAATGAAGGCAGCAGAAACGGCCCCCCCCCAAAAAAAATAATTAAAAAATAAGTATCTTAATATTTACTCTCCACTTGTGTCAGCGTCGGACCAGCAGACGTCACAGGCTGCTGAGGGCGCTGTGAGGATTTAAACCATCACCACGCCTGAGCCGGACCGTCACTGGAGAGGTTCAGAAGTGTCCTAGAGCAGCAGAGATGTGATGCATGGTGGGTGTGTGTGTGTGTGTGCGTATGTACCTTGTGTCCCGGGACTCGCTGCGTCCCACCAGGTGGCCCGACCACAAAGTAAACGTCTGCCATCATCTCATTGTTGAACATGACTGAATTCCTGCGAGGAAACACGATTCACCGACAGTTACTGACTCAAAACGACAACCAAGTTCAGGAGAAACTCACTGAAGGTACACAAGTACATTTACTCAAACGCTGAAGTACAAGTTAAAAGTACTTCACCACAGTATGTCCGTTTACTTCCAGCTTTACCTCCACTACACATTTCAGAAGGAACGCTTCTACTTTTGACTCCACTGCATTTATTCCACATTTATGCGATATATGATATTACATAATGTAACATGAAATTACATCTCATCAGCTTCATGCTTTCTCTCCCGCAGTTTCTGTTCATGGTGCTTTCTTTTGCACGTCCTGTGGACCTGCATGGTTCCGGTCTCTTGCCCTGCCAACAGTTCATTTTTCCGTCCAGTCAAGGATGTTCTCGACCTCTGAGTGCGGTTCTGCTGGAGGAACTGTTGGGTTCCTTCTCTATAATGTTCATAAAGTTCTGCTGTCAGAACTTTACTGTGATAAGTTCTCTAAATTAACCTGTGCTGTTGTGTATAAATAAGACGGAACCGAATTCCAGCTGTGAGGCTCCTCACCTCTCCCGGATGGTGGGGTACAGGCCCTGCCAGCTGCAGCAGCCGTGCGCGGCGGCGGTGTTGTTGTTGTTGGTCACGTTGTGCTGCTGGTACCGCCGGATGGACGTGGTGCTGCTCGCGGAGGCGGACGGAACCAGCTTCTTGGTGGGAAACAGCTCTGCGGCCATTATCTTCGGGTCATGGCAGCTCCGGAACCGGACTGAACCGCTGCTCCTGGTGGTCCGGCGGCCGGAGTCTGGAAGGGGACTACCGACAGGTTGAATTCAGTCACCGGAACCAAAGTCCATGTCAAATCTGAGCTTTTTTTTTTTTTTCACCGCTAACGTTAGCCGAGCTGCGCACACGGCTTCAGTTTCACCAGCTGCTTCACTAAACATGTCATCGACTGAACTTTATGAAAGTAAAACACGTTAGCAGCGGGCTGAGCAGACAACCAGAGCAACAGAGGGTGACGTGCAACGTTGACAACCACCGCGGAGGTTGGAGTTTATGGTTAACTTTAGCATGTTTATGCTAGTCAGATAGCTAACTAACCAAGAGGTCCGCTGCTCTTTTAGGAGTACATTTCACAGCCGTTCGATGAATAACTCCGTTCCCACTTACCGCTGTGTTAAGATGAGGTATTTATGATCGTATCTTCCACCACACGAAGCGGCTTTCAGCTGTTTAACGGCGGCTCAGCTTTGTTTACGAAGAGCATCCGACTGGGGCCGCAGGTCTGCCAGCCAATCAGAAGAGAGGAGCTCCCGAGACGTACGACGCGTCAGTTCTTCTTCGTTGGCTTTAATAACGGTTGACAAACGCGCTCAAAGACGCACCATCGCCACCGACCGGAGCGTAGCAGGACTCCGTCAGCCTCATAATATTTCCCCGCGAACATTTAAATATATTTTCAGTACATTAAATATTAGTATATCTAATCCCAACTTCAACTAGATAAATATGATTTATACTCATGTGTTAAGGTAACTATAACATCGCTCTTATACCAGAGATATAAAACAAAAAAGTGTTACTGACTGTAATGTTCAGAAATAATTAAATTATACAGTTCTGGTCAAAAGGTTGGACACAGCGACTAATTCAAGATTTTTTCTTTTACTTTTACTATTTTTGACAGTGTAGAACAAAAGTATAAATAAACCAAAGTATGTTTTTAGTTTAAGATTCTTCAGAGTGACCTGTTTCCATGTGAATCAGTCATTTTTCATTAGTTTGTGTTTTTTTTAAGCTGTTTTGTGTCATTTTGCATCATTTTGATTACACTGTAAAATATAACGTGTGCAAATGCCGCTTCAAAACTTCTTCCACAGTGTGAATACAATTTTTTAATTCTGCTGGACTGAAGGATTCATTTATCTTGACGGTTTTAAAATCTTCAAATGAAAAACTACTGAGTGAAAAACACTGGAAATACTTTTTGTTCTTCAGACGTCCAGATCAAATCTAAAAGAAACGAGTTCAGCTGTGTGAAAAAAAAAACAATCACAGAGTTCATCAAACAGAAGACACACATCAGCATCACGATGTCCAACATATTCCTTTATTGTTGTTACTCATAAATCATAAATCATAAAAAGAAAAGAAAAAAGAACATGTAAAAAGGAAAACAACACCTGTATGTACTTGTATGTACAGCCGTCTATAATTTCTCACCGTACACATTAAAGGACAACAGTAATTTACAGGCAGACCGGACCGATTTTCATTCAGGTTTCAGTCTGAACGTTTGGCTTTCTGCCACCAAAGACCACAAAATATAAGATTTATAGTGAGAATGGTTCAGCTGCCTCCGTCACTACTGGCTAGTGTTACTGCGTGCAGGGTGAATGATGTCTTATAATCAAAGTGAGATCAGATGATTGGCAGGTCGTTGCTGAAGTCGTCAGATATTAAATTAGGTTTGGTTTGGAGATTCTGTGTCTTCATGAATTCATGAAGTCTTTTATTTTGAAAAGAAAAACAATAAAAAAAACCACTTTATTTTCTGTTTGTGTGTCAGCAGGAGGTCTGTGTTTCATGTCCGAAATTCAAAATAGTTTGTTTGATTTACGACAAAGATCAAATCTCACATTTAAGAATCTGGAATCAGAAAATATTCGACTTTTATTCGACAATTAAATTGTTGCACTTCTGCTGAGCTCCAAAAGAGTTCTGTGCCTTTTTTTTTTTTTTTTTAATCTTCTGCTGTTAATATACTTCCACACTCACCCACGTTAAGACGTAAATCTACAAACACCTGCAAACACACAAATCTCTAAACTCCACCAATCAGCTGGCTCGGCAGGGCACGAGCTCTTATTTTGGAGGGGAGGAATGACACAGGAAGTGGCTGATTCTCTTTGACGTAGAAAAACATCTTGAACACGGTGGATGTGTGAACGTTCAGGTTCAAATAGTGTGAAAATCACAAGCAGTCCTGGTGCTCACCAAACCAACCAGACTCCATTAATTTTCTACAGAATTTTACAGCAAAGCTGAATTTAAACCACAAATAAGAGTTTAATTCACTTCCTTCCACTTTGGGGTTAAACTTTCCCTTCATATCCTCTTTACAGCAGGTTAATAAATAGATTTACTTTAATACTTAAAAACTGTACACGTATCTGTTTCCTCTTTTTACACCGAAAACTTAATTTCCTCCACGATGCACCGCGGTGGCGTGTTTGAGATGATAATTTGGTACAAGGCAGAAATAAAAGCGTAGTGCTGAGAGGTAAAGTCACGTCCACTGGATGTGCACCAGCAGAAACCCCCGAAAAGGAACCATCTCCACTGTTCAAGTAAAACAGAAAAAAAAAAAAAAAAAGAAAAGAAATTAAGATCTACCTGCAACGTCCACGTCTGTCACCAAACACAATTTAAAAAACTGGTAATCAGAGGAATTACATAAAATACAGTATTTTTTCAGGCATTCAGCATGTAAAGCATGTACAGATGTGGCGGGAGCTCGAGTGCTTGCGACTAAACAGGTGAGTTACTTTACAACTACATGAGCTCAGCAGCAGCAGCAGGAAGCATCCAGGTGAATCTCTCCACTTTAATTTGGCCTTTTAAAATCGTAATAAATACTTCAGTGAAAGAGATAAGCTCCGCTGCAGGACTTCTTCTGCAGCTCGTCAGGATTTCCAACCACGAACAGCAGCAGCAGGTTTTCAAACCGAGCCTCGGCCCGACATATTTTACACACAAAAAGCCTTTCCGGATGTTTTTTTTCTCTGCCGGATGACCTTCGGTGAGCTCGTTGTTCGATCGTCACCCACCAGGTGGAGGATCGGTGCCGTCACGCCGTCACCCTGCAGGATTTCATTCACACTGGCAGCTCTGCAGACACACTCATCGACCGGCCGCACGGCTCTGAGAGCTCGCTGCTCTTCACGTCTGCAGCTGATCAAACTAAAGAATCACTCCATCACACAGATCCTGACCTGCAGCTTCCTGCATCACTCTGTCCAGAAGGTGTCACCTTGATAAAGGGTCCTCCTGCTTTATTTCCTTCTGCTGTTTCAATGATGGAAATAAAGCGGAATGAGCCTTTAAAAAGCTTCATTTTAAAGTGAAACTCCTTCAGGTGTTTGTGACTCCTCCCCCCCCCGTCCTGTCGGAGGTCACCTGGAGGTTAATTCAGGATCATAAATCGACCTTCTCTCCTGTCGTATGTGAATCCTCCTCAGCTCCGACTGGTTCCTCTGAAGCTGCTCGTCTCCTCCTGATGAAGAAAAAAAGGCACATTTCACGATGTGTGAACGGAGCGGCTGCAGACCGGAGAGTGTTTGAGGAGAAGACAGAAACCATTCCAGCTCCAGTCTTTCTGTCCCCCTCTTCATTCGCTTCCATTCACTCCGAGGTTTGTCTGTTTTCAGGACCGGGCCAGCCCGAGTCCCGGAGGCGGGCGGGGATAAATATTTGAAGAACAGCCTCCTCCGTGTGTGAAAATAAAAAAATCCGTCTCCTCCCCTCGTCCTCGGCGCCCGTCAGGCAGCTGCACGCCAGTTTCAGGTCATACGAAGACCTTGGCGAGCGCGTCGGCTCCGGCGCTGCCGATGTAGCACTTGGTGGGGTGGAACGCCACGTCATGGATCGACTCCTCGAACTTCTTGCGGTGGGCGGTGAACTCCTGGATGCAGGTTTTGCTCTCCATGTTCCACAGACGGATCGAGCAGTCGTGACCTGGGACAAAGAGGCAGAGAGAGAGGGAGCCAATGAGGACGACTGTAAACAAAGATGGCCGCCATGTCGCCACTTCCTCCCACCGTCCTAAAGTGAAGCTATAATCTGTCAGAAATGTTGCAGGCCATCAGACGTTTCTGAGATGTTTTGGCGTCACTTCAGGCGAGCTGCCGTACTGTATCCAGCAGGTGGTTCAGGACGATGTTTACGACTGTTTTTATTTATTTCCTTGTTAAACTGACTGATCACACCAAGTGTCAACCAACAGTGACGTCAACGGTGATAGCTGTAACCTGACTGCACCAGAGGCCTGTCAATCAAACAGACACGCCCCCAAAACACGTCTTTTTTTTAAAGATTATTTTCTAATTAATGACGGGATTATTTTCAGATGAACCGCCAGAAAACTAACAAGAAGGAGCAACTTTAGCTAACAACACCGAGATAACTCGTGGAAAACATTTATTGGCTTTGTATTTCATGAGAGAAGTTGAATGGGAGTCTATGGAGACGGTGGCTTTTTGGAGCCGAACTCTAGTGGCACTCTGTGGTATTGCAGTCACAATAAACAACACGTGAAAAAGACCAATTGGTTTAATTTTATGTTTTAATTATTCATCAGCTAAACTAAGAAACTTTGAGCCTAGTTTAAATGTAAAAATAATGAAAAATAATAAAAATAATGTTGAAAACTATTAACGAAGACTTACTTCCAGACATGAGGTACAGGCCGTTGGGATCCACAGCGAGACTGGTGACAGAGTCCAGGTGGGCGACCATGGAGTGGATCAGTTTACCTTCAGGTTCACAGTGAAATAAAATTAAAAAAAGATAAATGCCTGTTTCAACGGATGAGCAGATAAAGGTGGTGGCGTCCTCCTTTAAACCCAACGCCCCCACCCCTTCCTACCTGTGTTGTTATCGAAGAACTGGATGTGCCGGTCCTCCTGAGCGGTGATGGTGATTGGCAGCGTGGGATGACTCAGCACTTTGTTGATCTTGCAGGGAGCCTCTGTGTGGAGGCGGACGCGAGAAGGACAACATTAGCATGAGACACCGGCAGCTGCAGACGCTCGGCGGCGACACACGTGTTCCTGAACTGTCTGAAAAGTCCTGTTATAATTTCATTTTGAAGGGTTTCAAATCGATTCACCTGCCGACACGGAGAAAACAGACCCTGACAGACGCACCGAGGCCGTAACCATGGCGTCGACATCGGAGGGCCCAAACGACAGCTCGACCCCTGAATTTTTCCACTCACCTCTGTGATGTTTATAAATGAGCCTTTGCAGGACGACATTGACCGTTTGAATTCACATTTAAAGGAATAACTGAGACAGTAGCTGCCTGTCTGCTTTGTTTTGGTCTGCTGCTTCAAAGTTTACTGATTTCAAACACAACACAATCAGAATTATGTCTATTTCAGGAGTAGCAAAAATAACCGCTTCAAATGTGGAAAAATTACAGACCTAAAGGATGTTTCTGAAAATAATATGCTCTCAAACGAATGACGGATTATCCCTTTTAGAAAGAACATTGCAGTTAATTACTATTTTGTTGATGTGTCTTGTGACCAGATGCCATTATTTCACCAGACGAGCAACGGCTGACCTTGATGATCATTTTAATTTGATATTTAAATAATTCTGCTCGTGTAAAATGGTTTGTTTTGCATTGACTGCATCATATATATTTTTCAGATAGTAACAGATACCTCGGCAGGTAACAGTTTGGTAGATAACGTTTCAGGTCACTGTTACACTGTTTATTAATAAATAGCTTGTTAAAGACCCAAGTCAAACGTACGTCCACAAACCTTCATTTTTTTCCACTGACAGATTGTTGACTGTAAACATGATGGAGATATTCCCTATGGAGATACTCTAGATGTTTCATGTTTTACCACAAACAGTCATAATGGCGCTCCGTTCAATGTCATCGGACTCAAACAACTCCGGTTTTCTACGAGATAAAATTAAAAAAAAAAATTCTATGGTGTCTGGTGGCGTTGAGCAAAGTGATGTCAGAGCTGTGTCTGATTAAACAAAAAGCTTTAACTCTGTAGGAATCACTTTATGATGATGTCAGACACTGAGGTGTTCTTTAACAACAGGAAATAAACTGGAGATAAACAGGAAGGAGTTTCATGGGAGTTTTTTTAAGATAAGAAAGTACTATATTATATTCATTTAATGGTTTAATGTGGACAGAAACTTGAAGAAAGAAAACATGATTTTCTATTTAGTCAGCAGTTTGTTAAACGACGGTGATAAGAGACTGAAACTGCACCCAGAGGTCGGGAGGGTTTAAGGTTTGGATGTCAGAGCTGGTATGTGTGTGTGTGTGTGTGTGTGTGTGTGTGTGTGTGTGTGTGTGTGTGTGTGTGTGTGTGTGTGTGTGTGTGCCATGTTATTAAGCAGAGTTCATCTTCATCATCGTCTGAACGCCCCCCTGACCGGCGATCCCACCTGGCGGCCCGGCGGACTCCAGCTTCAGGACGAGCTGCTGCGTCTCCATGTTGAAGAGTCCGATGTGTCCGGTGGTGAAGGACGTCACCATGTGGGCTGGCTCGCAGCTCACCAGGTCCACTGAGGTCGGGACTCCCAGCTCTGAGACACAAGACCATAAAGAACATAAAGACACAAACTGAAATCTGATCCTTTTCTAACATTGACATTTGTTGACTCAGGGGACGCTACTTGGACCACTGCTGTTCGTGATATACATAAAATAACTACATAAAATATGGTCACTCAGGTTCCTCTACGCCCCACCCACCTATACCAGAAACCTGATTGCACTCCAGGCCTGTCAATCAAACCAGCCCCGCCCCCCGAGTCCTAATATCTAATGATAGCTGGAATTATTTCCAGAAGGACCAGAACACTGATCAGAAGGAGGGAATTTATCTCATGACACCATAATGACTTGTGGAAAACATTTACTGACTTTGTATTTCAGGAGAGAACTTGATGCTTTTTCAGTGGGAGTCAGTTGGAGGCAGCCCCTAGTGGTCCTCAGTGGTACTACACTTTAAGGCTTCACTTTTCAGCCCCGGTAGCTACGTCCACTTTGATATCCAATCTGTGTATGATACTCTTAATCCTGACTGCAAATCTTTATTCACACCTTTCTGTTTGCATGATGACATCACTAATTTGTGACGCCGTTGGTTTACTCGTTGTTTCCGAGACCTTTACGATGGCTTTACGTCCCGAAACCGACGTCTACTCACCTTCACTCTCGTTGAAAACAGCGATTGATGGCGAGGCGTCGGCGGCGCTCCACAGCCGGACCGTACCATCGGCCGAGCAGGACAGGAGGCGGTGATGAACCGAGCTGTAGACCAAACCCCACACCGAGTCCGTGTGACCGCACAGCGCCCCCCGCAGGATGGAGGGCTCTGCAGGTTCGAGGAAGAACAAAGAGAAACACCAAAATACATTTCTAAATCACATCAAACATCCATAACTCCATGTTACTTCAGGTAAAGTGGGACGTACCATACGAGTCGTAGGGGTCGATGTTGGGGCTGGGGGTGTTCCAGCTCTGAATGGTACCGTCCACTCCTCCACTGAAGCACTGCTCGCCGCTCGAGCTCATGGTGACGCACAGGACGGCTCCGCTGCACAGGAGGCGAGAATATAAATATGTTTACTGCTTAAAAAAAAAGTATCATTTAATAAGTCACGCATCACATTAATTCGCTTGTAAAGTCAAATGTCTGCCGTGTTGAGACAGTTTGATTGACAGGTAAACAGGCGAACAGTGTCTCACCTGTGAGCTCTGAATGTGTAGATGGGCTCCACATCTAAAGCGGCACACCTGGAGGATCCAAGCAGAGTTTAATATTAACATCAAACTGATCAGAAGACCTGCCACCATCACGTCACACTGTAAACTACAACACCGCCACCATCAGGTCGCACTGTGAACTACAACACCGCCACCATCAGGTCACACTGTGAACTGCAACACCGCCACCATGCTCAACTGAAAAAATTATAAGTAAATTACAGGGTTTTATATTGTCACTGACAACATGAGATATGCATCTGAGGGTAAAAAACATTTATAAAATTTGACTAAAATTCAGATCTCTGCAGTTGTTCAGGAAACATGGATTCAATGGATTCTGCAGTTAAACAGGAAGGCCTCACTTCTTGGCGGGCGCCGTCTTCTGGAGGTTCCACAGTTTGAGGGTGTGATCCTCGGAGGCGGTGACGAGGACCGGCTCCACCGGGTGGAAAGCCAGACTCCGGACCGAGTCGAAGTGGCTCCGCAGGGTGAATTTCGGGTTCCAGGTTTTCCTCAGAGCGTCTTTGTTGTTGGTGATCTGAAGGAGAAGAAGTTTGATTGGTCCACGTCACAGACACATTGTGGAAACAGAACATTATTTTTCAGCTTACACGATGACCTTTGACCTTTTCTCACCAAAATCATTTGAGTTCATTGCATAGGCCAGGTGAACATCTGTGACAAATTTAAAGAAATTCTCTCCTGGTGTTTTTGAAATGTCTCATTAATGACCATGGGTCAATACGAGGTGATACGGACCTTGACCTTTGACCTGTGATGGTACCAAGTGAACCTTTTTGCTAAGTTTGAAGAAATTCCGTCAACGTGTTTTTGAGATATTGCAAGAACAGCCAGACGGATGAAAGAGACATGAGGTCACAGCGACTTTGAACTTTGACCGTTGATGACCAAATCAGTTCATTTTTGAGGCCAAGTGAACGATTATGCCACATTTGAAGAAATACCTCTTGGCATTCCTAAGATATTCGGTTCGTGTGAATGTGTTGAATTGGGGTCACAGTGGCCTTAACCTTTGACCCTCAAAATCGAATCAGTTGGTACCAAGTACATCTTTTTGCCAATTTTAAAGAAAGGCCTGAAAGGAGTCTTCACTCACGTCGTACGCCAGGCTGTCGGCCTCGTTGGCGACGGTCAGTCCGGCCAGCTCTCCCAGTCCCAACTCGTTAGAGACCGCCTCGTCCACTCGGCCCAGGATGAAGGACTTCCCGGGGGACGGCAGGAAGGTCATGGCCTCTGCAGAGACGAGATGAACGTTAACGTACGGCCACGGAGGGAAACGTCAGCGGACTCTCGGAGCGAGAGGAGGAAACGTTACCGTCATCGGGCCGGCCGACTTCGTGCTCACTGAGCCGGGGTACGCTGGGCCGAGAGGGGGGCGTCACGGCCGGCTGCAAGGAGGGAAGCTCCTCGGCGTCCCGCAGGTTGGCCAGCATGTCCTGCAGCTTGGACCGGTTTGGTCCTGGAGGAGGACACCGGAGAGAACCATTTCACTTCAGTATCTTCCACACTGAAGTCAAACACTTGCAATTTCTTTAAAAAGATTTACAAGCCCTGCAGGTCGTTGTGTAAAATGACATCCTGAATGAGAAAACAGAGGAAGAGGTGGGGAGAGAGGATGAAGGTCGGGATGACAGGACTTACTCTTCACACCCTTCTTGCCCTTGCGTTCCTTTCTGTACTGCTCCTTGAGCTGGGCTATCAGTCCCTGGTCCACGTCCCAGGCCAGCTCCCCCAGTGGAGACTGCTCTTCCTTCTCTACAGGCCAGCAGGGTGGTTGGAGTTGGGATTGGGGTGGGGTTGGGGGTGGGGGGAAGTAGGAGGAGGAAGGTTGGAGTAGAAACCTTTTAGGAAGCTTTTCTCTGACAAACCTACTCACCGGATGAAGATAGAGCATTTTTTTCAGTCGTAATCATAAGCGTCGCTACTACAAGCTAACAGCTGGTTCTGATGTGAGAAAGGATTTGATACTGGATGAGATTTTGATTTCATGAAATGGAACAGGAAGACATTCAGATAAATATCAATCCTACTGTCTGAGTCTTCTGCTTTGTTCAAATGTTGTGGTATTTCCTGTGTACCTCTGTGTCTTTGTATTTCCTACATTACGTTATCCCCTGGTAGCTTGATAAACTGTTAGACTGCAGTAACTGCAGCTGATATTAAAAAAAAAATGTTTATGTCGCCTCCTACAGGCAAAGAGAGGAACAGCATCTGATATAAAGATGTTGATCTGGGTGGTGTAGCTGAGCAGGTGTAGAACTGGTCCAATGAGGACCGAACAGCTCCCTCCTGTGGGTGATTAAAAATAGAAGTATTGATCCCTATCAGTGTTGCTGTAAAAAAAATTAGATGACAGTTTTCTTCTGTCACTTCAGTAAAAAGATTTGTTCTCTACTGCTGGAAGATTGAGCCAGAAAAATGTCTCCTTCTTCTTCTTCTTCTTCTTCTCCTGACAACTGACAGGAGATTAAAAATAAACTGCAGATGGTCAAAGGGTACGTGAGCAAATCCAGAGATGAGAACCATGCAGAAACCACTCGGGGGGAGAGAGACGAGCAGGTGTGACGTCTAACGGAGAGCTGAAAGGAAGAACGGATCTCATCGTGCCGGCTGGGAGCCCCGGGGGGCCGAGTGATGTTGAGATGGGTCGTGGAGGTGGCGTGGGTTCAAGAAGAAAACGGAGAAATGACAAAACGTGTTTCGTAACGGAGCGGCATGCAGCCCAGCACGGACTGTTTTTAACTGTGTCAAGAGGAGCAAACTCCAGCGATACCAGAGGAGCGTTTCAGAGAGGGAAAGAGAACTCTGAATTTGTCCTGTTTACTTCTGTTTTTTTTTTTTTAACAAAGGATGTGTGGAGAGACCTGCAGCATTGAGTCAGCGGTCCTTTACAACTATCTGGACTGTGAAGTGTTGAATCACGGACTGTGTGGGAGAGCTTTCTGTCATTGGTTGAATGACACTGAATGTGTTGCTAAGTAACGGAGAAAAAAGGGGGATTTTATGCAAACAGCGGGGGCCAGGTCACCGGCTGGGAACTTTATTTGGTTGGGGCAGTTTTAAAGGACAAAGCCTGGTGCTGCGGTTCAGGAACTCATCTGGTTTTATGGGTTTTTAGTTTGTTTTACATTCACAGGATGTTCAGCTCTACAGAGATGTTTCGGTAGATTTATAATGTACAGCAATACAATCATTTTCATCTCCAATCTGATGTGAAGATTTATGATCCCTACTGATGATTTTATTTACTTTTTGCAGACATTATATAAATTAAATATAAATGAACATGTTGACTATTGTCTGTGTTTCCTTGTTGAATGTCTATCAGGAAGTAAAGCTGCTACATAAACCCAACTCTGCTTTGAGTTTTATCTCGTAAAGGTAACATTGAATCATTTTCAATCAACTTATCATATAAGGAATTTTATTTCATTCAAGGAGAGTCCTTGACATCTAGTTTTGTAATTTTAAACTTGCTTTCATTACGAGTCGATGGATCTTTGAAGAGGCTCACTCAGACTGTCCATTACAACAAAATGAAAACACAACCTTGAAAGGCTCACAATGTTCACATTCACTGCACTGGATTAAATAATACAGGTGTCTGTGAGTCTAATTTCATTATGAATTAAAGTAAAGAGAAACTTATTATCTACAAAAAAAATCAGTCCCTCCAGGAAATCGTGATCTTGCAGTCGCAATAATTCAAACATTCTCTGCAATATTTGGAGCGCCTTGCAATTTTGCTGGATTTCTGAAATTTTTCTGTAAAAAACACCGTGAAATGTACCTCTGCTGAAAGTATGACATCATAAAGTCTCCTTTCGAAATAAAACTGACTTTATTACCAAAACTAAGTGTTCATTTCCAACTAGCGAGGCTCCGCCCCCTCTCCTCTCACCATCAAAACAAACTGCTGTTAGCTAACCGCAACAACAGGAAGTGACGGGGTTTGTGGGAAATGTGTTCTTATCATGGGAATGAGGAATATGTTAAATTAGTTTTCTCCACATTTCCAGCTGTAAGAGACTGAACTTTTTTTTAGTGTTGAATGAATGTGATTTAAAAAGCATCTAAAGCTCTTATTGTGACAGCAGATGGAGCCTTTGTTTTCTATATTACAGTCACAGACTGTCTGTTCTGTAAAGCTAAGTCACTTTTAGACGGTTTTCAGTCCAACACAGAAAGAAAAACAGGCAGCAGGATTATTATCACAGGAAGTTAGGTTACTCTTTAACAGTACTCTCCTGAAATTTTACTGCAAAAAACTCACATCAAACTCCACAAATTACATCGTAACCTTTGAGAAAATCCAATCCAATAACAGGCTGAGAGGCGTGTTGGTCTGAAGTGGCGTTCCACAGGGTGCTACGTCAGGTCCTCTTATCATTTTACTTTTCAAATTATTTAATAAAATATTGGGACTTGCTAATGATGGATTCATCATGCTGCCTGAGTTCTGGAGTCTTTCTTGAACATGATGTTTGGAACGTAAATCAGATTCCTTTCTAACTGTTTCATGTTTTAAGACATAAAAAAAAAAAACCGCTCACTCACCCCACTCCCCGCTGTCCTCGCCACTCCTCGACTCGAGCGACCCGTCCAGCTCATCGGGACTTGCCAAGAAATCAAAACCCTTCAGCGCCTCTTCCGTGTCGGGGTCGTCGCTGAGGTCAGAGGTCGTGGAGGACGGGGTGGACGACTGTTTCTTCCTCACCATCTGTGCAAGAGGAGGGAGATTTAAAACGCAGCAGACTGAGTATTTTTAATAGATTTTATTTCATATTATATTCTTACATATACGTCACCAGCTTTTTTCTTCTTTATTTCACAAATAAGAAGCTTGACTGATTGATTAGTCGCTGAAGAAACTAAATTTGACTGTTTTTCTTTGTAATATTTACCAGTCGACTGAAAGCCTTTTGGACAGTTTTTAAACATTTTATTAAACTTTTAATAATCTTCCATGCCATTGTTATATTAAAGGAAATAAATCTCATATTTTATTCAACATGCAAGTAATCCAGATTATGTCTTACAGTAGGCAGGTCCAGGATGGTTTTGTCCCGCCCTTCGCTGTCTTCCTCCTCGTCTTCATCGCTGAACTCTGCAGCAGCGCTCTTGATGAACTTGAAGGCCTCCAACACGGTGGCCGAGTCAGACATGTCGGGTTTACTGCAGGCAAACAAACGGGTCTCTTTTTTTTTTTAAAGGACGCTCTGCAGTTGTGAATGTTTCCGTCGGTACCGTCGAGCGTCTCGTGTCCTACCTGACCATGCCGCTGTCCTTCAGCGAGGACGGTTCGGTGCCGTTCACCATCGGCTCGGTTCTCCTCTCCGAAGGTTTCTCTGCCGAGTCTCCGGTCAGGCCGAGCAGTGCTCTCACCCTCTGAGACTTCACATCCAGGATGGTGTCGGTGTATCCGACCTCCTGCAGGTACCTGAGGCCGACACAGGAGACGGGTCACTGTGAGCTCCAACCTGCTCTCAGACAAGTGCTTTACCCACAATCCTCGCAGAGGCAGCCCCATGACCTCAAGCATTTTGCAGTCGACGGATACTTCTGGTTTATTTCAAATGAAGTAGCAGCTACAGTGATGCTAAACCCAGTGCAACACCATCATCGGCCCCTGGATGCGGCCTCCAGAAGGTTCCAGGCTAATTATGGTCTCAACTCTAATCAGTGCACCAGCAGCTCATTCTGGAAAACAACTAACATGACCTCAGGATGCTGGCAGCAGTACGAAGATTACGATCTTTGTTAGCACAATGTAGCTAAACATGTCTGTGGTTCTGTGGCGCAACGGATAGCGCATTGGCCTTTCTCGCTAGCCACAACCAAGAAGTGATTCAAAGGTTGTGGGTTTGAGTCCCAAACTCAATGTTTAGTAATAATCTTTGATTTAATAGATGAATTCTTTGAGAAGTAAAGAACAGCTTTATCAGCTCGGCGCTGCTTTCAAAACAGCCATGATTCTGTAGTGGAAATCACTGCATGGGCTTAGGAACACTTGGCTGTAAGTGGGATTGTTGAAGATTTTATGTCCCCGAAAATCTGATGTTTCTCTGCTCCAGTTTCAGGTCCACGGTGAAATCGCAAATGTTCACATACCAGTTGTCACAAAAACGTGTTGAACTCAGGTGCTGATGTTGATCAAGAGACGACACTTGGAATACTTCCTCGTGAAGGTTGTTGCTTCCTCCTGCTCCATGTGCATCATTTTGCTGCGTTCAGCAGGAACACTCTGAACTTTTGGTTCCACCATCGTATCTTGCAGGATTTGTTAAACCCTGAACCTTTTGTTTTTCCAGCTGTGAAAAGTAACTAAGTACATTTACTCGAGTACTTCCCTTAACTATAATTTTGAGCCACGTGCACTCCACTTGAGTATTTCTATTTCTACTTTATACTTCCACTCAACGACATTTCAGACTTAGAAAAAAAAAAAAAAAAAAAAAATTTTTTTTTTTTTTTAGCTTTATGGACCAAATAAAAAAAAAATAATCTATTAGGTGTGAAAGTAATCATCAGTTCTGCTAACATAAACGTACAATAAACAAACAGCACAGCTGAAACTGATTAAATCTACTGCTGCTGATGGAAGGAAATAAAAGAGGAGCCCCTGAAATAAAATTCTTAGTCTCTTCCTGCTGCAGCGGTGCCTTGCTGCAGCCACCCAGCTACACAACACCGCATTTATATCAATGGAGCAGCTTCCTTAAAGTGCGATGCAACAGAATCATAGAACTCCCTCTGACATGTTTGTAAAGATGCAAATGAGCGAGACATTACGAGAATAAATAATCTGGTTTTGCTCAGTTAACTGTAAATGAGCTGCTGGTTTTGTCCATCCGTCAAAGCTCACAAAACAAATACTTCTTCTTCATTGTCTTATTTTGAAATCTCAGAACAATGAAAGCTCAGAAATGATAAATAAGTAAAGAGAAACAACCTGAACGGGTTCGCGGCTGCAGCACGGATCAATAAACTTTCATTTAATATGAGCAAAAACATGAAACTGAACCGTGATCCGTGGGCGCTGGTGTCTTGTTGTGAAGCTGGAGCTTTTTACTGACCCGCTCAGAACCAAATCAGAACCAAAGGAGATGCTCAACAGAAGCTCCTGCAGACCGTACCTTCACCCTGGACTCCGGAGACCCCGCTGACCTGAGACCCTGCGGTCCTCAGAGGACGGACGTTTACTCTGAATAACATCCAGTGTGTTCGTTCATAGGGAGGGAGGAAGGTCGGCCTCCTCCTCCTCCTCCCTCTGTACCAGCCTCTCCGATCGCAGGAGGCCTCCACACAATCCTCCATTCACTGTCACCACACACACACACACACACACACACACACACACACACACACACACACACACACACACACACACACACACACACACACACACACACACACACACACACTCTCTCTCTCTCTGTCCAAACACATCATACATGAGAAAACATGCTCGAGTCCAAAAACGATGATTTCAAGGAACTCGTTGGAGTCAAAGTTCTGTGTGACGAAGAGGACTCTTCAGGGAGGCGTTCAAGAACCTGATCAGATTCTGTTCTTCATCACTCTCTCTTTCAGCTTTATACTCAGGAGGAGAGAGGCCGACAGGCTGTGATTGACAGTTGATTCCAAATTAAATTAAAAGTTTTAAGAATAACTGAAGATGAAGATGAGACACAGAGACGTCTTCATCAGGTTTATCTGAGCCGGTCTGAGTCCTGTCAGGCTGCGGGGTCTCTCAGGGATGAAAAAATGGTACGTTTGGTTTCATTGAAAAGTTTTAAATTCAAATTACGTTTTATTTTTTAACAAAATATCATTTGCCTTTTTTTTTTTTTAAACTAACCACACACACTGGACTGTCCCACTGTTATCACAGACAATTATCTCACCACTGATGGAATAAAATCATCTTCCTCATCGCAAGTGTCAGTCACACTTTCAGACACACAATAACAGAAACACACACTGGAACAGAAACACACACACAACAACAGAAACACACACACACTGGAACAGACACACACACGCGCACACACACACACACATATGCAGAGTTAAACACACACAGTTAACCGCACACCCTATCGTCCCATGACACAGTGGAAGTCTGATTTGGTGTGTGTGTGTGTGTGTGTGTGTGTGTGTGTGTGTGTGTGTGTGTGTGTGTGTGTGTGTGTGTGTGTGTGTGTGTGTGTGTGTGTGTGTGTGTGTGTGCGCGCGTGTGTGTGTAGACTCACTGTCTGAGCAGCTGGCGTCCTTGTTTCCAGCTGAGCTGATGGCTGCTATTTGGAGGACTGGGAGTCTCACTGTCGTCCCCGTCATCTGAGACAGACACACAGACACACACAGAGACACAGTCACCGCCATGTTTCTGACTGTCCCCTTGTTAATACACAGAGAGACATGACCACCCCATGTGACATACACATAAGGTCTCTGGTCTGTCTGCAGTCCGTCCACCATGGGGCGTCAGAGAGGTTTCTTTCAACACAACACTGAAGCCGGGATCAGACTTCACAATATATTTGTCTGTCACCGTGGTAACCATCCCCGCGTTCAAATCGAACTCGTGAGCTTGTGGTTGCGACGTAAGAACACGGTTGCTGGGCAACAGCAACGTGGACGGCGTCTAGAAACTACAGAGGCGAACACTCTGGCAAGCTAACAGGCAGGTAACGTGTGTGGCCGTTGGGAAGATCAACATTTTCCTCAGATGTAGCCTTTTATCTAAGAAACGCTACGTAAAAACAATTATAATATATCAGCTTAACATCCAACCAAACATGAACTTCCACGACCTCTGACATCTCTGTTTACGTCAGCAAACACGTCACAACTTGTGAACTCGAGGCTGATAGAAAAGTTGGAGCTCCGACGTCGTGAATACCACAAGAGGGTGTTGTTCATATGGACTCTTCTCTGTACACGGGAAATACGACAACATTTGAACGCAGCACCAGTCAGATCTGGACCATGACAGCTACAAACTCATGGATGAGAACTGACCAATCACAGAAAGATAAGTTAGTCTCACCTGAATCATAGGTCGGAGGTTTGATTTCTCCCTGGTTCAGTTCTGTCCCATATTTCAGCTTATGGTGTTTGGCCCTGAAGGATGAAACACGCACACGCACACCATATTCAGACTCGGAAATCTCAACAATGATGAATTTCATGGACTGATAAGTTTTCATGTGGCGCCATCATCAGGTCAACATTTAAATTGGTCTAAATACTTTGTTTTATCATGAAATACCTGTAAAACAAAACCAAATAACTTTCCCATCAACCTCAGCTGCTAATTAACAACTGTTGATGAGAACAAGGACGTAGACGATGATAACAGGAAGTAGACAATGACGACAAGACAGAGATGATGATAACTGGACGTAGGGGACGATGACATAATTTAGTAGAAGATTAAAGGACATAAAGTACGATGATAAAATGTGGGCCATGACGACAGGATGTGGATGACAACGATAGGACATATATGACGACAGTAAGTAGGGGACGAGAGGATGTAGAGGATGAAGACAGGACGTAGGAGATGACGACAGGTAGTATGTGACTTTGGACATGACAACAAAACAAAGGTGATGACGATAGAACACAGACGATGACAGAGGAGACGACAGGATGTAGGGGACGAAGACGGAATGTAAGGGAAGATGAAAGGACATTGGTGACGATGACAGAGGGTGGGGGACGACAGGACGTAGATGACAATGACATCATGTAGGGGACGACGACAGGATGTAGAAGACGAAGACAGGATGTAGGGCAAGATAAAACGACGAAGGTGACGACAATAGGACGAAGGGATGTGGGGGGACGAAGCGACATCAGGACGGAGATAATGATGGCATAATATAGGGGGAGATGACAGGACGCTAGGGACGACAGGACCAGAGGGACGACAGGATGTGGGTATGTAGTGCAAAGTTATTTTCGAAACCAAAACTAATTGGATCAAACATTAAAAAAAAAAACATGAAGTTCGGAGTCTTTCTGCATTTTCCAAATAACAGATAATCAAAGCAACAAAGCGTGACGCTGACGTGTCACATGACACGGCGCGCTCACCTCTCCTGTTTGAGGGCGTACTCCAGCATCTTGATCCGTCTCACCAGGTCTTTCTTTAGGTTCTCCTGACCTCGCCGCTCCCCCTGCAGGAAGGCGATCTGAGCCTGCGGAGGACAGAGGACAGAGGACACGCTGCGTGACCACGGAGCAGACAGCAGGAAGGAGGTTTATTTTCTGATGTGTTTAATCCCTCCAGTCATTAGGTTTCAATCCCTTCTGTGTATTCCACTAAACACCAACGTTCACTTAATTGAACGAAGCTAAAAACAAAAACAGTAAAAGCCCAGAGAAGCGTTGAGGAGATTAAATGAAACCTCAGGGGGTCGATAAAGACGTCCAATCTCTATTTAACAGGATGAAGATGGATGGATTACCGAGCCAGTGGTGTGGACACAGAGCGGCCCCACGGAGACAGAAAAAACACTCACAGATGTAAAACAGCCGTCAGCAGTCGAACCCTCATATGTTAGGAGGGATATAAAAGTCTGTTGTCTCATATTGCGTCCATAATGATTTATTAAACAAGGCGGTGAAACAGAGCCTGAATCTACCAGACACACTCAGTTTCCTCTCAACACACTCAGCTCTGATTATTCCCCTCGATGGTCCTCTGAGCACCCTGGGAGATCGGATCATAAGTGGCCAGTTTTAAATTGTCTAATCTATCATTTACGAGTATGTTGTTATTTACTGAAATAGTTTATTTACGAATCAAACCTGTAATGTTATAATCGAACCTGTCATTTACTAATATAATTGTTATTTACCAATAAAATGTATTTACTGATATAATTTGTTATTTACTAATACAATGCATTTACTAATCCAACCTGTCATTTACTAATAACAGGAAGAGAGGAGTTTAAGCAACAGGAATGACGTATGTCTAATTTGTAAATGTTTTAACAGTTAGGTGAGTTTGTAATTTACAACCTGAACCGTCAGGACCAGATTGGTTCGGGTCAGATTAAATAATTGTTCCAGCATGTCTCCGTCTTGGCTTTACACGAGATAATCTAAAATACAAAAAAAAAAAGATAAACCCAGAAGACGGTTTGGTGAAACAAGCACCATGTCCAGCCTGTGTTTTAAATCAATAATCCGCTGCTTTAGAGTTTTAAGTTAGATAGTTTAAAGTTTAAACTAGTTTATAGTTAAAAATAAAAGAAGAGGAAGCAGAGTTGTTCAGATAAAAGATCGAAGGGAGGAAAAAAAAACCCAGAAAACTAAGGAACCAGGACAGATCTTGATGGTGTGTGTGGGGTCACTAATGACTCTCTGGGTGTGTTAAATAGGTAGGTAGGTAGGTAGGTATATACTTTATTAATCCCCGAGGGGAAATTTTTTCGCCACAACAGCATACATACAGGAGCAATAATAGAAACAATAGAATAAAATAATAATAGAATAGAATAATATAATAGAAAAGCAATAAAATAAAAAATATAAATATAAAATATAAAATGCACAGTACATACAGTATATATACAGTACATTAAATATCTATATATATTATATACAACAAACCAATAAACACAGTCAACATATATATATATATATATATATACATACGGTACAGTATATATCTATATATATAATATACATATATATATATATAATAATATAATATATAATATATAATACATATATAATATACATTATAATATACATTATATAAATAAATCCTGCAGCCACAATTTTCCTCTCAATAAAGACTCATGCCATTAAACTGACTTTATATTTAATCACAAAGAAATAGATACAAAAAGGATTTAAACAAGCCTGAGTCCCACCTGCCCACCTGGCTGTCTTATTATCTGTAAAAGCTGAAGCTGCCATCATCATGTCAGTCTGCCATCACGTGATCAATTGCAGTGACATTTCTATGCAGAGAAAGAAGAGGAACACGAGTCCTGAAGTCCATCGGCTGATCTCCTCTGACAGGTCCGTCAACATCCTGAAGGTCAGGAGGTTTCCAGGCGGAGCCGTCCTGAGGCCGTGGACCCCAAAGCCTCCTGGGAAATGGGACAGGCCGACTGGGTGAGGAGAGGGCAGACGGGAGACTTGTGACCGACTAACACACTGCGACCCTGCATCTGATCCGTCTTTACATCTCCTCTCGGACGCTGCGCTGAGCTGAACACGAGGCGGCAGCGTGGGAGCCGACGACATGTGACGGAGTCGGAATAGAGGTCAAAAAATGGGAGGAGGAGGGGTTGAACAAAGACAAAGACTACATCTGCTGTCAAAATAAGAGTTTTAAATGCTTTTTAAATCACATTCATTCAACACTAAAACAAAGTTCAGTCTCTTCCAGCTGGAAGTGTGGAGAAAACACATTTAACATATTCCTCATTCCCATCATAAGACCACATTTCCCACAAACCCCGTCACTTCCTGTTGTTGCGGTCAGCTAGTAGCAGTTTGTTTTGATGGTGAGAGGAGAGGAGGAATAGAAGTGAACACTTATTTTTGGTAATAAAGACTTTATGATGTCATACTTTCAGCAGAGCTTCTGTTCACGATTTTTTTGAACTTGTGTTCAAAGTTTCTTGCAGCAACATGTTTTCATCCTGCAGACTGAACACTGTGACTCCAAAACTGAGGTTCACATCGAACTGTGAATACAAATATGAGCTAAAAATTAAAGTGATTGTGGCAAGAAGTTACAAACAGTGAATGTAAGGTCATCTAACGGTCCTAAATAAAGACGAGCTGTGAGTCAGATCAGTTTTCTTTGGTTCATTATACAGATCTCAGGATGAAGTGCTAACGGTCCTTCACTATGATCCTTAGAGTGTCTGAGAGTTTGCTGTGTGTTTGGGAGCTGCAGGCTCTGCATGCGGGGGGCCCAGCTGTTACAGCTGGGTAACAGCTGGGCCCCCGCAGATGTCCATGACATCAGCGCTGACATCACACTCTAAATCTCCCCCAACTCCCCCGACACCTCAGAGGTTCAGCCCTCCTCCTCCTGCTGCCGCAGATGTTTCTGTTTCTAAAAGCAGGTCAGACGTTAGATTCAACGTGAACACGCCGTTTTATTTTGAAAATTGACATCTGCATCCTCAAACATTTAACTTCACGACGGGGCGTCACGTGATGTAATGACGAGAGATGGATTTAAAGATGTCGCCCGCTCACCTGGGTGCAACCGGCTCACCTGAGTGCACGAGTCAGAAGTTTTCCACTGCACACGCTCAGAAGCAGACGAGCATTTGGGAGTAAATCCTGAGAGAATGACGCACACGCACGCACACAGGATGTAGGACACTTCATTCATGTCCAACACGCATCAGAAGTGGGTCGCTCTGCTCTCGAGGCGCCTGCGCGTCACCGAGACGACGACAGTAAACTTCATTCTGAAAATCGGAGCAGGAGCTGAACTTCCTGTTGCTGCACATGTTTGAATTTATGTCCGTGTGATTGTCGAGAATCAGTCCAGTTTGGACAGTATGGACTGACACTCGTCTGATGGAGTGAATATGATGAACAGGATGGAACACAAAGTTGTTGCACGCAGAGGATCTATAGAATCAGGACAGTTTCAAAGTCGACACCTAAGTTTAGTGTCACACGTTTAAACCAGTTTAAAGCGGGTCCAAAGTAAACGAAGTCTAAAATTAGTTTCAAAGTAGTCCAATGTCCATCTAAAAGTAGTCTAAAAGTGGGGTCAAAAGCAAGAGTTATGCCCACATATTTGTTTTGTGAGGTCACAGTGACCTTTGACCTTTGGCCACCAAATTTCAAGACATTCCCGCAAGGCGGACCGAGATATTGCACCCAGAGGAATATGTAGATGTGAGGTCACAGTGCCCTTTGACCTTTGACACACAAAATCTAATCAGTCCACCGTGGGTACCAAGTGAACCTTTGTGCAAAATTTAAAAAAAAAATTCCCTCAAGGGTTCTTGAGGTGTCATGTTCACGAGAACGGGACGGACGACCTGAAAACGTGACGCCTCCCGCTGCGACTTAAAAAGAAAGTTATTTGAGCTGCAATCTTCTTACTTCCTGCGGGAGCTGTCTGGCAGACCGAGCAACTCGAACTCTTAACTTAAATCCAGGTGAATGACTTTCAGATGATTCCCGAAACATCTCTGAGGAGCCGTCACCCTAAACGCAGGACAAACTGGGTAACCCACTTGTTCTGAACTCCCATCAGCCTTCACTTTGTTTTTAGTCGGTGCTCCACATCGGATCACGGAGGAAGGAGGAACTCAGAGGGGCTGCTGGGATTCAGAAAAAGCTGCACAGAGATATCTTCTGAATGAGGTGAAATAAATCAGATCCCGGCGAAGCTTCATCTGGTTCACCACAAGGTTCAGGAGCAGTTTGTCCTGACTGCAGTGAACTTATCGTCAGTGCCGGGATGATAAAACAACACTAATCTATAAAAAGAAATATTACAGAATTCGCTTTACTGTAAAAACATCCGTCTTTAAGGAGACGATGCCATTAAAACGTGCGTTTCTCTCCGACTGGACTGAACTCTGGTGAACTTCCTGTGGTTCTGTGTGATAAAACAGATCTGAGCGCAGGTGGCTGAGAGGTTAATCTCTAGAAAGTGAAGATTCCTTCCTGATAATCATGTTTGCTCTCGGGTATTCTTCCCCGAGCTGCCACCTGCGTCGGACTCGCGCTTTTACATTGTCTTCTTAAAGACAACGGGGATTACCGGCCACGGGAGGATTAAACCGTGTGAGCTTTCAGCGGCCTTCGCGGACAGGAAGACGACACGTCGGCCTCGAATCAGCCCGCCACAGACATTCAGTCACGTGATTGACAGGCTCCCATTCGGCACACTGAAAAAGTGACAAATTCCTGCGCTATCAGCAGACAACAGCGGATCATCACCTGGGGGAAGAGTTTCGGTGATTCCCACCTCTCCAGGGTTGGTGGTTGTTTCCGTCTCGTGCTACTTGCATTACTAAACTCCTGGAACGCTGCGTTACGTTTGAGTCTTTGGGATGGTAAATTCTTTAAGTGGTATCGAACTGGTTTTACCTTTACAAGTAAAAGTACCGAAAGACAACACCTGATAGCCAAAGCTGGAGTAACTGCATTCGTCCCAAACTGTCAAGTACGTGACGTTTGGTTCCGTATGTAATGTTTGGTTCTGTACGTGACGTTTGGTACGTAACGTCTGGTTCCATACGATTGATACGATTTTCGGTTGGGAACGTGATGTTCAGTTAGGTTTGGGACAATCGGTCAGGTATGGGATGTTGATACGTGATGTTCAGTACGTGACGTTTCGTTTGGTATGTAACGTTCGGTTCGGTACGTGACCTTGAGTTTGTTACGTGATGTTTGGTTCTGCAGGTGGTGTTAAGTTTGGTACGTGATGTTCAGTTGACTACATGACGCTCCGTATGGGACGTTTGGTACGTGACACTAGGTTCAGTACGTGATGTTCTGTTCGCGACGTTCGGTTTGGTACACGGCCTTCGTTTCGATACGTGACGTTTCATTCGGTACGTGACGTTCAGTTTGTTACGTGACGTTCGGTTCTTTACGGGACTTCCTTGGTTTAGAACTCGAGCATTTGAGCGCCTTAACTGTTACAGTAAAAACAATATGACTCTTTTGAGTGTTTTTTAATTTTTCTGAATAATTAACAAAAGTACTATTCAGTTCATTTCTTGAATTCTCTCTGTTGTACCGAAGACACACTGAACCGTTATTTTGAACTCCGAGGATCATAGTTGGACTTTGATTTATTTAACCATCCTTCAAAGACACCCACGGCACTCAGTAAAGAGAAACATGCACCGGCTCAACAAACAAACCTCAGACGCTGGACTGTCCCGATGTTATTCCAGACAGTGAACTAACCACAGGCGCTGGACTGTCCACATGTGATTCCAGACAGTGAACTAACCACAGACACTAATAACAACGGGTTAGTTCACTGTTTGTATTCACTGTCTCGTTCTTCCCATCAGAACTTGAACGCACCGTGGCAGCAGACTATATAAATGAGTAACCTCTTGGTTCAGGCTTTGCTCTTTGTTTTAGATTATTCTGTCTGTGAAAGACAAAAAGTCACAGCTCAGTCTCTTCCCTCTTCATGACACACTTGCTCTGATCCTCTGTAACACCAGGGTCCCACCCACAAACCACAGAAACTGAATGACCCCATGGCCAGAGCTGCATTACCGGACGCAGCATTTTGGGACAGGGGACGAGGGGGATTTCCCGCCGTTTAAATGTGGAGCAGAAAGGGGATTATTCTTCCAGGAGATGAAGAGTTGGCGTGGAGGAGGATAAACTGCTGAGCGAGAGGAGGGACGGCCGGGGTGGTTGCTCCGATAAAACTCTCTTCAGAGAGCCGGTCTCTGGGAAAAAACTCTCCTCCACTAAACAACCAGACTGATGTGGACTTCAGAAGCCGCAGTTGACTTTCAACATTTTTCAGGTAAAAAGCAACAAGGCGTCACGTTTTGGCACCAAAGTGTCGACTGTCGTGACGTCCCACAACAGAAACACAGAAACATGAACTTTAACGTCAGTTTGACTCCCAGTATGATGGTGAAAGGTAAATAACATCTCGTAGCCCAAATCAGATTCTCTGAATACATCTGGCCTCCCAACAAAAGTTTCCTCTTTACAGTTTGATACAAAACCTCTCACCAGTAAACCTGCAGACTGTATATGTATATAAAAGTGGGCGTAGCTTCCCGGGTCCAAAAGAATTAGGCCGATGCAGAAGTGCCATAAAGTGCAATACCACTGAGGGCCACTAGGGTTAGCTCTAGCTGGCTACACCATAATAAGCTACTGTTTTGAAACCTCCAGTCAGACATTTCAGCCGTCACCATCTTGGTTTTTTGGAGCGTAATTTGGACGAGCTGGGAAACAGCTACCGGTTAATCCGAAACAATCTCATTGGGAACCTGAGGAAAGTATGCCCTGTCCACCTATACCTTAAACCTGACTGCACCACAGGCCTGTCAATCAAACAGCCATGCACCCAAACACAGCTTGTATTCCAGGAAAGATTTTGGTGCTTTTTCAATGGGAGTCTATTTGAGCCAGCCCCTAGTGGCCCTCAGTGATATTACACTTTAAGGCTCTTCTGGATTGGCTTCACTTTTCAGACCATGAGTCTTCGAACATTTAACCCCAGTATCACTGTAAAGCGTGTGATACACCCGCCTGTGAAGTAAGGGGAAATGTGTCTTTGACGCACCTAGCATCGTCTACATGTGATAAAAACACAGGTAAGCAAAGACAGGTGATGGAAGTCACGGGACAAAACATCCATCGAAGGAGGTAATTAGACGAGGATGCTGAAGTCCAGGTGAGGTGGCAGGAGGTTTGGCTTACTGGTGTCACGAACTTTCACCTTTTTCACACACTCTGTGCAGAACATTTTTATTTGCAGTCTGAAGTTATTTAGAAACGGTGTCATTACACAGTCTGTCCACCAGAGGGCGCAGAGCTCTACGTTTTCTTTTCAGTGAAATATTATTTATATAATTAGGAGTATAAAAACACCAGCTCAGGTGATTACCTCTCTCACGTTATTTCGTATAACTTCACTTGAGGAGTTTTTCTGTCAACAGTTACCCTCGATATGAGCCGAGGATATCATAGCGTCAATGTTCTTCAGTTTGCTTGCGGCGACACACTTGTCCAGCGGTTTCAGAGAAAAGATCAGATTAGATTTTCTGATCCGTTATAGTCAGCTAACTGATTCTTGCCGATTCGTGACATGTCAGAGAACCAGGTCAGAGCGACAGACGGCCTTTATCTAGTCCGTGAACACACACTGAATAAATTGGAATTAACAACATTATAATATCCAGAACGGAGCAGCTACTTTCTGCACCACAGAGATGGGACACGTTCAGACAACTGGGCCTGGAAGGAGGACAAAGACAAATCCAATTCGACTCGTTCTGCAGAAAAGTGTTGGTAAATTGGATCGACCCACGCCGCTGGTTTCACCGTGACGGCAAACTCCACGACTCCGGCTGGGGGAAGGGTGAAATAAAGACAGAGGATGATGGGAGAAATCTTCTGATAGGAAGCAGTACAGAGGAGAGATCAGAAAGCAAAGGGGGAAGGGTTGGTTAGTAGAGGGATGAAGAGGAGCAGCAGCGTGACGAAGCCCACTCGCTCCTTCTTCCCCTCAGGGGGAGCGTCGACGACTAATGTGCTGCTCTGAAGCCGACAAGACTTTAATTAGAACAACTTAAAGCCTTGAAGAGTGGAGCTGGGTGCCGTGGGTGGGTGGGGGGGAGAGAGGGGAGCAGAACAAAGAAAAAGGAGAGTCCTCACAAACCGTCCAGACTGTCTGGGTTTGCAGAGACTTCTCCAGGAACATCGTGGAGGTACTTCCTGTTTCTAATCAGGACTGTAGCTACATTGAGGACCCCATTTTAACATCAATATATTTATATCCAGAGCAACTTTCACAGGAAACTGGAGAGCAGCAGCTGAGATGTCCGACTGACCGACATCAGCTCAGAAACTTTAGTTGAAGTTTAAGAAACTTTCCAAAAGAAAAGTTTAGGAGACATCTGGTGGCACGGTGGTGCAGTGGTTAGCATTGTCGCCTCACAGCAAAAAGGTTCCGGGTTCGAATCCGGTCCTGGGCCTTTCTGTGCGAAGTTTGCATGTTCTCCCTGTGCTTGCGTGGGTTCTCTCCGGGTTCTCCGGCTTCCTCCCATCATCCAAAAACATGCACCTCAGGTCAGGTTACCTGGCGCTGCGCTAGTGGCAGCCTGTTGCAGCAGCTCCCCCCTGAGAGCCCCCTTGCTGTAGCGAAGAAATTTCCCCTCGGGGATTAATAAAATTTAAAAAAAAAATAAAGTATCTACCGATAGTCTTCGTGTGAGGTGTTTAAGGACAAGCTGTTAATTGTAGCTGAAGAAAATAACCTGGGTTACACTCTCCAAAACATCTGCGTTGACTGGGACTTATTTCAAATAACTCGAGTCTTTACCGAGACCTCTCTCAATAAGTCCTTTTAGACCTGACTTGAACAACTTGGACTTGGACTTGAATCACGTCCCGAGTGATGTGAGACTTGAGGTCTGAAAAGGTTCCATCAACGTCACCTTGAAGACCTTCGTATCGTCACCCGGTAAAGATGACACCAAGTCGGAGTCTGTTATTCGGAGCGGAGTCTCGACGCCTTCAGGGACAGGGGAAAAATGGAGTCACGGTCAAAGGCAGTGATTTATGAGTGAGGAGGTTTGGCTCCCCTGAGAACCACCGAGGCCGTTAAAGGCCGTTACTGAACAACATGGGCCGGCCCGTCCCTCGGGAGCGTTTGTGTTTCATCTCTCCGTACTGTGCACGCCGTCATCGATCAGCTGAGTGGGCACCAACACGTTAGAGGAGAAAATAAACTGGACGGACAGATAACGCTGAGCAGGAGCAGAAGGTGGACGGTTCGCTGAATAGGAGCCGAGTATGAAAAGTATCGATCGACAGCAAAATGAACACGACTATCTTTTAATACATTTATTTTGAAAAACATTCAATGGTTTCAGTAACTTCATTATTGAAGCTGATTTTCTGTCTCGTTTGTAATAATCAGTTCAATATCAACGGTTTCTGGATTGTTGGTCGACCATCTCTCAAACCGAGTGTGTTTGTGTTTGTTTCTGCAGATACCACCTACGCCTGACACTGAGTTACTCCACTGTGTGTGTGTGTGTGTGTGTGTGTACATCTGTCTTTGTGGTAAGCATTAGAGTTTTAGACCTTGGCAGTGAGTTATGTGCAGAAATATGTGTCATCAGAAACTGAATCACATGGTTTGAATTTGTTGTATTTAATGCTCGTTGAACTCAGCCTGGTTGAACACTGGTTGAACTCGGCCTGGTTAAACTCGGCCTGGTTAAACCCGGCCTGGTTACCAGCTGAGGTGTGGCTCAGGGCGGTAGTCGCCTCGCCAGCTGACACCTGTCTGCAGAACAAGCAGGTGTGCACGCCTTTCATTTGACTTCACACGGAGGAGAAAAGAGGAGGAAGGAGGTCGGCGGCGCACGAATCCGAGCCAGGCCCTGTTGTTGTTGTTGTTGTTGTTGTTTCATGTGTTAAAGACATGGAGGAAGAGCTGCTGTCGGAGCTCCTCTGAACACTCTTCAGCGTTACATAAGACACTCAGCTTCTCTCATGCATGTAACATCCTGAACAGCAGCAGCTGCATTATTCACACAATGAGGCGTTCAGGAGCACGTGTGCTTCAGGTCCAATGACGCTCACTGTCCCACCGGAGATACACGGAGCCAATCAGAGCTGTGCCCTGCTGCTGAGCTAAAGGCAGATAAAACCTGTGAGCGTGGAAGATCACCTGGAACCAAACATTGAGACGTTCTCCACAGGTTTATTCTGATCCGAACAGTTCAGGAGGATGTTTGAGACCCCCACAATCCTTCATTCATTCAGACCAAGTATCAACCAGCAGTGACGTCACCCGTTGGTTTGTGAACGTTATGAAGCCTCCCATTCGGATTTTGTCCGTCGCCATCTTGCTAGTTCGGAGCGGTTTGGAGCAGGAAGTGACCATATTTGGACAAGCTGGGGGAGGAGCGAGCGGTGGATCTGACTGATCTGATTGGAAACCTGACGATACTACGTCCCGCCCACCGATAGCTGTAACCTGACTGCAACACAGGCCTGTCAATCAAACAGACACGCCCCCAAAAAACAGTCTTTTTTAAGCTTATTTTCTAATTAATGACGGGATTATTTCCAGATGAACCTCCAGAAAACTAATAAGAAGGAGCGACTTTAGCTAACAACACCGAGATAACTCGTGGAGAAATTTTATTGACTTTGTATTGGAATGGGAGTTGAATGGGAGGCTATGGAGCCGGAGGCTTTTTGGAGCCAACCTCTAGTGGCACTCGGTGGTATTGCAGCACTTCTGCATGGACCTCATTTTTCTGTTTGTAGTCTGTGACTCAAAAAAAAATTTCAAAAATTGATCAGGATGTTTTGGGGTTTTGGAGAAAATGAGACATTTGCGAGGTCGTGATTAAATGATTGAGTGAGAAAATAATCAGATTAATCAGATAATTGGCCAAAACATAAAGTGGTTTTAATGTAAACTGCAGAAAGTCTGGGATCAATAATGAGAATAATTGTTCTCAGAATAAAACCGGACCCTGAAGTCATAGTTCTCGGTAAACGAACACACGTCTCCTCGTTAACAGTCCTGATGTTAAACCTCAGACAGAATGAGCCTGCGGTCGCTGTGTGTTTGTTTTCTGTTCCTGGAGGATAAACTGGGAGTAACCTCTCCCATCTTCCTGTTCCTCCTCTCTGCTGAAGGGTGACCTTAGAGGTAGCGACGCTCAGCCCCCAACCACCTGCAGGCCATCTGCAGCAGCGAGTTTATAGGGCAGCGGAGAAGCAGAAAAAGAGGATTCTCGGTCCCGGCACTCAGCCGGCTCCGCCCCCTTCTGATCAGCCCCGCCCCCCTCTGACCGGCTTCGAATTGTAAAGTTAAAAGCGAGACGGAGCTGCAGACGACAGGTGGACACGGTCTCTGCTCTGTGAGGTCCTGTCCGGTTGGATAGCCCCGAGAGGACGCTGCGACTGGCTGCGGGGTTGTAATGGAGGTAAATGGTGCACAGATGCCTCAGGGCCTCACATCGTCACTCACAGGAAGTGATTCCCTTCATGGATTCAACAGAGCGCGGGTCGGCTGATGACTCGTCCTTATGTAAGAGAGCAGAAAGCTGCTGCTCATCGCTGCCGAACAGATGAAACTCCTACGCGGCCTGTTGATGAAAGTGGACGTAGCTTTCAGGTCTGACAAGTGGAGCCAATGCAGAAGTTTAATACCACTGAGGGCCACTAGGGGCTGACTCCAAAAAAACCTCTGGCTCCAACAGACTCCCATTCAAAAAGCATCAAGTTCTCTCCTGAAATACAAAGTCGGTAAATCTCACTGTAAACAAACGGACATTTTTCACTGCTTTTATGGAGAAAAACTCGAACCGCCTCCTCCATCAGTCAGCTGTCAGTCTCCCTCCACGTCCGTCAAGACTCACATCATATATGACAGTGAGGACTTTGAAGGAATTGATCCAGTGAATCTGATTCTGATGGAACACAAAGTTGTTGCCATGACAACAGACGATGCTTCACTCGCACGCACACACACACACACACACACACACACATGTTCAACCCGACACACGGAAGATCTGTACAATCAGCAAAGCTTAGATCAGCGTGGTCAAAGTCTGCGTCCGTCTGTGAATCAGTTGTGGAGCTGAATGATGGACAGAAACATGGTGATGTCACAGCGATGTTGACCTCTTGCCTTTAGGATAAACAATTTTTTCCTAATATTTTACCCCGACAGACGTTTGTCATAATTGGTGTCTGAATCCTGGAGATATTGTCACAAACGTGTTTTGTGAGGTCGCAGTGACCTTTGAACCCCCGAATTTGAACCAGTCCATCGCCGAGTCCCAGTAAACGTTTGTGCCACATTTGAAGAACTCACTGCACTTCGTTTTAGTGTTGAATGAATGTGATTTAAAAAGCATTTAAAGCTCCTATTGTGACAGCAGATGGAGCCTTTGTATTCTGTATTACAGTCACAGACTGTCTGTTCTGTAAAGCTACGTCACTTTTAGACACTTTTTTATCACCTTGAGCCCCGTGATGGTTCTCTAAGTTCAACACAGAAAGAAAAACAGATTACAAGGCAAATATTTCTGTGATGTGCAGCAGGATTATTATCACCACAGATTACTCGAGCAAAAAGGTGGGGGAAAAAAACTTTTTCACTTGACCTGTAATTTTTCTACTTTCCACAATTTTACTACAAAATAACTCACTTAAAGTTTTTTTTTTTTTTTTTTAACTATCGCTAACTATTTTACCGAAAAGACGTCGTAAAATCAAACATTTTCCTGAGTCCTCTAATTTCACGTTTTTAAACGTGGAGGAAGAAAAATGACTTTGGTATAATTAATAAATTAAAGAAATACAGCAAGAAAACAACAGAATGAATTAAAATGTCTATCTACAAGAACAACCGACATCGACTCTTATTTAGGTTATTTCTGTATTTCTACGTGTAATTATTTCTGTGTTTTGAGTTAGCAGAGGGTTGGCGTTGCTAGCTCCTGTCACTCAAATTTGCTTGTGTGGTTAGGATCGCCCACCTAATTAACATATATACAGAAAAATACAGAAATAATAAAATGTAGAAATAAAGAATGTGGAAGACGCCTAAATAAATGTCAAAGCTCAAAACCTGAAACCACATGCAAGTGAATTTTTATAATTTTATTTTGAACGTCTTTTACTGAATTTAAAGTAGGGTATTGGTTTTATTTAATCATTTAATTGACTTTTTCTGTATTTTCACTGGATCTGACCTCTGAATGTGCAGGACTAAACGTGAACGGTCCCCCTTTCTAAAAAAAAAAAACCAAAACAAAACAAGGTGCACCTTGTTGCTGGTCCCACAGTGGCTCTGCGGTCCAAACTGAGGGGAAAACCCCGGACCCGGTGAGCAGGTCGGCTCCCGGTCTAAAGTTACCACTGATGCATCGGCGCGCCACGGTTTCGTGACTCCACTCCATCACGTACTGCATGGAAACGCACCGTCCGTGCGCCCGTTATCGGACAGCCAGCCGATATTCCCTCCGGTATCGGACACGCGCAGCAGGACCCGCAGTGTGATATGTGGGAGGCACACCGTGATGTCAGTGTCTGAGCTGTGGGAGCTCCGCTGAGTGAGGGGCGATGAAATGATGCCGGGAAAACACCAAAACAACACCAGGCACCCGCCACCTGTCCGACAATGGATCTACACCTGTCCGTGGTGATGACAGACACGCAGCAACTGAAACTCTCCCAGAACCCACTGGAACACTGAAATGTCAACCACTGCTAACCTGGCTAGCAGAGGCGAAACAGCCATTTAAAAAAAAAACCCACGAAATTCTGAGTTGTCCTGATTGACACTGGGAAACGAACATCAGGAACAATAGTCAGAACCGTTTCTGGATCAACGTGGAGCTGCTCTTTAATTCGGCGTTAAAATGAACAGCAGAGCAGTCCTCACGACAGCACAACTTCGCAAGACAGAACGAATGTGCGTCATTCCGTGAACAGAACAACATCCACTTCAAGGCAGCTGCAAACAGCGCAAAGCACCCAACAAAGTAACAATATCACTAAACACTGCGCTGTTTACCGGATTACGCCAGCGCCGAATTAAATAACGGATCTGCTCCATTCAAATGTTGTCACACTTGATACTTTATCGGTCATAAATATCCACCAATAAGCCATGCCACAGTTAATTTTGAGATTTTCCAATGTGGTTTGGTACAACCTTCTCCCCGTCCAGGACGCAGCGCAGCTCGCAGACTAAACAATGGACAGGTTGGCTGCTTACCTGCAGCTCGGAGCGCTCCACCTCCCATTGCGCCCGCTCCACCTCAAAGCGGGCCCACTCATGCTGGAGAAAGTGTAAAATCCCCGGGATGCTGTACTGAGCCCTGGCCGCCTCTCCGCCGCCAACGTCGCCAGGTTGCGGAGCTTTAATATTCCCACCGCCGGGCGAGCCCGAGCTGCTGCTGTTGTTGTTGAAGAAGACACCGGGACCGGCCTGCTCGTCCATGACCGGACCGAGGCGATACGTCTCTGGTTCGGTCCGGTGCTGTCAACCGCTTCCGGAAAATATCCTCCGCAGGGAAATATAGTCCATCAACAGTCCACTACGCTGGACCGCACAACTCCTGCCTGAACCAGCTGTCAGATGAGGAGACCGTGAAGCTACCGGGAGCAACACAACTGTCGGGCATCCGGTTCTGAGTTTCAAAGAAAAATCACTAAAACACAAGTGTAAAAAGGTATACAATAATTATTAGACTAGTACTAGTAAAAATGAGTTTTGATTTATTCGACTTCAACTAAATGCATTCATCTACATTATTATTTTCATTAATGTTATCTTATTGTAAGTTAAATAAATTAAAATGTCCACCTTACACCAAACTTGAAATTACACATGCTAGGTCTGAAACACCTTTAAAAAAAAAAGAAAAAAAAAAGAAGTTATTTATCCCTATATCAATCATAATTTATTCACCTTTTCTTTTCAAGCTGTTATCTTGATGTCTGACCCACATTAGAATAATTTTCAAAGTAGGTGAAGCACAGAAGTAACAAATGGTATACTTAATAATCTTTTTCAACTTCTAACTCAATTAAATGATTAAAATCATTGTTAATCAATAACTGACATAATCACAAAGTAATAAAGGTGTGACTTGAACTTCTCAGCTGTTTGATGGTTGATGCTTTATTAATTTGTGATTTTATATTTCACAAAGGTGGTATACAAATAAACTTAATAATTCTTCAGCTCAATAATGCACAACAATTTCAGCAATTAAACATTTTATTTTATAATAGTTACAGTTCAAACTATTTGGCCTAAAAGGACAATTTTCTGTCATTTTTAAGATTTGGACCCTTTTACAAAGCTTTTATTTTGAAGGCACAACCATTTCATCACCTGTATTACTTTTAATGGCATGAAACAGCTTGACTCACCTGTGCGATGACTCTCCCCCCCCCCCCCCCATCCCCTCCGCTCAGTCCCACCCACTGCCCTAAACTGTCTCACATGATTGCAGATGATTGACACGATGTCATCCAACTGAAGAAAGAGCGCCTGTGATGTCATCACTTTACTACGATTTGCTTGGAAGTCTTTAACAGGTAAATAAGAGTAGGTAATGCTGTTTTTATTTTGTTTTTTTTAACCTGATGATGGCGCTGCTGTCTTTCTGTTACTGTGGGTAAATACAAACACAGTGAGCACTCTTAACATGTTTGGAATTAAAAGTTATCAAAAGAATTTGTTTTTGTCAATGGGTGTACCCATTTTGAGCGTCTCGCCATTAAACTACAAATTGCTGTAAATCTTATGTACATGGACTGACCGTCTCCAAACGTTACAGGTATGTTAACAGTCTGGCCCTGAACACATCTGCATGGTAATATTCGCTCATAGTCATAGCGCCCCCTGCTGGCAACAAGAAACGAGGGGAAAACTCATGAAAGTTGTTACTCTCCCGGCAAACAATTTCATATTTTAGTGGAGTCGCAAGATGCCCCGATGGCTACATTCACCTACATGCACGAAATTCGGTGGACATGTGTATCACACCGAGACGTACAAAAAAATTCCACTGTACCATTACGTCAACTCAACAGGAAGTCCGCCATTTTGAATTTAGTCACCAGTTGTACTTTAACGAACTCCAATAATTTTGACAGACCGACTTGAAATTTATTCTGTGCACTCTTAACATGTTTGGAATTAAAATTTAATCATAAGAATTCGTTTTTGTCGATCGGTGTGCCCGTGGCGTGGCGGCCAAAAAGTGACCCAAAAGTCATGTCGTTCAAACTGTAATAAAAAAGTCATAATATAGCATGTTTTCAAAAAAGTGACCCAAAAATTTGTTTTGGGTTACTTTTTACTATAGTATGACTTTTTTTTTTAATATAATTTGGATGACATGCTATAGTATGAACCTCTAATCTTCTTGCTGAAAGGCAACAGTGCTTACCACTGCACCACCAATTCTCCCAGGAGAATTTGGCGTACTGCAACCTATAACACCACCATCCACAAATATTCATTCAAATGTGGCCAAAATTTCCACAGACATTAGTAGATATAGTGGCTCTGGATAGTAGATATATGTTTTCAAGGGGGTCTGCAGTGATATTAAATATCTTTTTCAATTTCTCTAAACGTTTCAACTTCACTAAAAGTCTTCAGCCCTGGGCCCCAGAAGGGTGTCAGACCGGCCCTGCGGTGAGCAGTCAGCCGGAGTAGCGGTTTTAACCTGATTAAATCCGTAGATGATTCATGCTGCGACTGTGGCCATGTGCTAATCAGCTGATACGCCACAGCCGCCTCTATTCTCCATTTAACTGTTGCACATGTTGAACGACTCTGCCCGCTGCCGAGACCTCCATCACTCTCTGACACGCAGCATGCCTCCCTTCGACAGGACCCAGCTGACCAACAAACCCTTCAAGCAGAGGAAAAGTTTCGGTAAATGTCGGCGCCACGAACACGAAGGAAAACTTCGAAACCTCGGAAACTTTGAAAAACCGCTCACGGAGTCTTTTTCTCTTTCTCTGCGCAGCTACAAGGAAACAAGAGGTGGCCGGTATCAGGTCGAAGTTCCCCAACAAAATCCCGGTAAGTGCGGCGGGAACCGTCCAGAGTCGGTGTGTGCAGGTGTGTGCAGGTGTGTTCTCAGCTGTGTTCCCGGCGCCCCGCAGGTCATCATCGAGCGCTACGACCGGGAGAAGTACCTCCCTCCGCTGGACAAGACCAAGTTCCTGGTGCCGCACGAGCTCACCATGACCCAGTTCGTCACCATCATCAGGTACAGTCCGGCAGAGCCGCTCCCGAACTTTATAACGGAACCGGGCACGACCGGCGGGGTTAATGCGGGGAACACGGAGCCTTGTGAGTCTGATTATTTTCCGGGATGTAAACATGGGAACAGGGTGAACATGGAGGAATGGATTAATGAACCACTGCAGATACAGTCTGTTCACCTGCTACGGATTTTCTTTGAGTATTGAATTCGTAATTTAGCCCATAAAAAAACAACAACAACAAAAAACACAATGATCCGTACAGTTTCCTCATTGTGAACAACCACAAACTCTTTAAAAACAACAACTTCCAGCTCTAAACAAAAATAAGTTTGGCAATTTTACAGTTAAATCTATTGTCTGATGGCTGTTATATTGCTGCGTTAAATTATTTATTTTAGCACTAAAGCTACTTTTAAAGGCGCTTTTAAAGGATAAAAACACAATCCACTGGTTTAAAATCTGAAACAAAAGGCGCATTGTGAATTCAGTTTCCCCTACAGTTCTGCATCTGATACTTCAAATGGATGGAAATGGATGTTTTACTGTTAAAAAGTGGTGAAATTCAGCAGGACCAGTCTATTTCCTGGAAAATGAAAAGAAAATTTGGCCCTTAAATTTGAATTTGTTGCGTTTCAGTGTGCCGTTTTGGGGTGTTTTGTTTGTTGTCGGTCATGGTTGCACCGCAGAAACAGACCTGTTGTGTCAGAGTTCTTTTTTTTTTTAAGGCTCCAGCAGCAGTTACAGATTTAATAGTTGATCAGCACAACATGAGGAGTTTCCTTTAATCTCTGGACTTCAGAGTGGCTGACTCTTCCTGTGACATCTTCATCAAAAGAGCCGGCGATTTGTTGCACATCTGCTGACGACCCGACACGTAATTTCAAATTATAGCTACATCATGTGAATCACGGAAGATTCTTTCTCTCTGAAGCAACAGTTTTAAAACATGTCACACAGCTGTCTTAACAGGTTGAAACTTCTCCTAAAATGACGGACCTCCTTGAGTTTACTGTAAACTTTCTACTTGAATGACCTCAAGAACAAAAAGTCTGAAGAGGACCAGTTTTACTGCTTTGATTTCCAACTTCTGTGCAGTCGAGCATTTTCTTTAAAGACTGAAGGTGAACGTGTAGTTTTGTGGCTCCTCGTTTGGTTTTCAGGTTTAGCTTTTCTCTCCAGATTTCGGGAAGCTTCCTCATTTCGTCTCAGTCATGATGACCCAGCAGAAAGTCATCACGCGCCGGGTTCGCTTTCATATGTGAGATGATGTCATGTGGTTTCACCTGCATCAGAGATCACAGGGTGGTCCATCTCTACAGTTCAGTATGTTCTTCACACTTAACTACTGACCTTCACAAAGATGCGTTCAGGGTATCAAACCTTACATCAAGCCAGTGGTTTGATGTTCAATGTTAAAGAATCAGAAGGAGCCATTAAATGTGTCATCTCGATGTGTTATCGATCTGATTGAACACTATTTAAAAGTAGTTTTTGACAGAATCGAACTCTGCACCCAATCACTGGAGCGCATCAAAACACAGCACAGGACCGGTCTGACGGCTGTAGTTGCTCTCCGTTGGACGACTTCAAGTTTTGTGTTTCAGTGTTTGTTTATCTGCTCTAACTGCTTCAAATTGCCAACTAACGCGACTATTAATCCAACTAACTTCACAGCATGTGACTCTAAGCAAACATGAGGATGCTATTACTACAGGGTAACTCTGGTTAGGAATCATGTCTCCTCTCTGCTTATTGATCAGATAAGATCGGATTGATCTGCTGATTTAATCAAGTAGTCCAGTGACTAAAATAAACAGCTCGGTGGGTTTTGTCTCATGACGCTGTGATTGTAATGATTCCCTCTGTGTAGTCGGTGTTTTTAGTACCGGCTCCTGAAGAATACTACCCAGAATTTCTGCCCGATGGGGAAACCTAAAATAAGTGCATAGTACCATCAGCAGAAGAGAAACTTTAGTTTGAAGAACAGTTTTTCATTCCGATGGTTTGTTGATTTATTTATTTATTTTTGTAGAAAGTGTTGCATCATTTTGGTGGCAGCTCTGGAATAACTTGGAAACGACAGCCAGCAGACGAAGCCCTGACGGTGTGAACAAAACGTCACCTTTTAGATAAATGTGGGGACTTCAGTCGATTATCTGACACAAAGGAACGTTAAAGTTTTTAAAACTGCGAGCAGCGGCTCATTTTCCTCTTGTAGTGCATTCTGGGTTTTACATGCAAGAGTGTTTCTTGTTTTAATTCCTTAAAATGCTTAGAATTTTAATGGAGTCTGGTCGCAGATGGCTCATTACAGAGATTTGTGCCGACTCGGCGTGTCATGTGACGCAGCTAACGGGCGACGTGCAGCCGGCAGAACGACACTCATTTAAAGCAGCTCTTCGTCTTGTGTCTCAGGAACCGGATGGCTCTGCTGCCCAGTCAGGCCTTCTACCTGCTCATCAACAACAGCGGGTTGGCCAGCATGTCGCTCACCATGGCGCAGGTGTACAAAGATCACCAGGACGAGGACGGCTTCCTCTACATGACCTACGCCTCGCAGGAGATGTTCGGACACTGACGGCGTCCTGCTGCAGATTTTAGTCCCCGTTGAAGGCTGCTGGTCTCCACCTGCTGTACATACAAAAATAATGTGTATATATTGTAATATTGTACATGTTGATGGGCATTTTAATGAAGAATGTTGATCCAATAAATGACATGTTGAAACTATTGGCTGGGTGCAGT